>NC_081569.1:125012395-125104830 GCF_022355385.1 Mustela nigripes | reverse complement strand
CTCAGTTTGTTTTGTGAGATTAAGAGTCACTTATGCTTTGTCTCCCTCCCAATCCCATCTTGTTTCATTTATTCTTCTCCTACCCACTTAAGCCCCCATGTTGCATCACTCCATATCACTCGGCATCAGGGAAATATCACCTCACACCAGTCACAATGGCTAAAATCAACAAGTCAGGAAATGACGATGCTGGCGAGGATGCAGAGAAAGGGGAACCCTCCTACACTGGTGGTGGGAATGCAAGCTGGTGCAACCACTCTGGAAAACAGCATGGAGGTTCCTCAAAATGTTGAAAATAGAACTGCCCTATGACCCAGCAATTGCACTATTGGGTATTTACCCTAAAGATACAAACGTAGTGATCCTAAGGGGCACATGCACCCGAATGTTTATAACAGCAATGTCCACAATAGCCCAACTATGGAAAGAACCTAGATGTCCATCAACAGATGAATGGATAAAGAATATGTGGTATATATACACAATGGAATACTATTCAGCCATCAAAAGAAATGAAATCTTGCCATTTACGACAACATGGACGGAACTAGAGAGTATCATGCTTAGCGAAATAAGTCAAGCAGAGAAAGACAACTATCATATGATCTCCCTGATATAAGGAAGTAATGATCCATGTTTTAAAGGTGATTTCTGTTGACTCCAACATCTGAAGAGTCTATATGCCTATTTCTATTTCTCGCTTAGATCTTGTATTTTAGTAATGGGTTTTCTTGATAGGACTGCTAAGTTTTGATCAAATGCTAAACACTGTATGACAAATTACAGAAATAATGAGGGCTCTGGAGGATAATGCCTTCCTCCAGATGGGCAGTTAGGGTAGGGACGAATAATGTCACAGCAGATTCCAAACTATGCTACAGGTTTTGTGACTGTTGGTACATTTCTAGCTTACCCAGACTCCTAAGGATTAGCCCTTGGGGTATCCCAACTGGAAGTATGTGATGATTAGCACGGCCCTTCTTCTTAAAGACATGACTCCTCCTGTCCTTATACCCTGGTAACTCTCTGATAACTCCAAACATATTTTTAAAAATATATGTCTTACCCAGGTTTTTCTAGTTTTTCTCAGTAGAAAGTTTATTCTGCAACAAGCTAATCTACCATTAATAAAGACAGAAACTGTTCACTAATCAGAATTGTCAAAGTTTACCTAATTTGTTAATCTTCACTAAGGGAGAGCAAACTATAGCCTAACAACATCATAGGTTCCCCCCAAATAAGTACTGTATCTCATAAACTCACACTTCACACAAGGAAAGTAATAGAAATTAAATGTGTTTAATACATATGAAAAAAATTGCCAACACTGACCTTTGCTTATGTTAGCCATATGTTACTTACTAAAACCTTTTTTTTGCAAAGATAATTTATACCATTTGAACATTTAAGAGTATAACAGGCGCACTGTTTTCATTAATGCTGAATATAATCTTATAGAAAGCTGCCTGAAAACAAAAATCTAAAACACAATTTAAATCTTCACTTAAAATGATAAGGCTATCAAATTAAAATCACTGTAAAGGTAACTATAAAGGCTATAGAAATAATGCATGAACAATTAAAATGTGGATTACAAAGTCTACTTTATCTCCATTTAACAGCATTTGTAGTGGTCAAGAAATGAACAACTATGAATTATTAAGATTCTACAAAAAATATTACCTCATTTGTTACATATCACCTATTTTTCCATAGCAAGTCCTTGAATAGTTATTCCCAAAGGCATGTTATCTTTATTATTGCTTTTAACATCAAATCTATCTATAATTAACATAAGTTATCAGCACTTCATTGTTCTGTGAAGAAGGTAGTTTCTCCCTCTTCCCCACCCCAACTTCATGCACGTGAAAATGGACATGTGCACACACATACCACAGAGATACACAAACGCCTACATGCTTAATTTACACATAAAACACATGAGGCAAAAATTATCATGACTTCAGAAAATAAAGAATTTGAAAATTTACACTTTTATTCCTGAATTATTTCCTTAATGACCCTACTAAATAGTAAATCTTGGTGATGTCTTAAAGGAAAATTTAAAATATTTGGTCCACTTCTACTTTCTGGTTTGATGAAAATACTCATGCAACTCTCAGTTACAAAAAATAGAAGAGCTGCCTGTCTTCACAACTCCAATATTTCCATATAGATGAATGATTTGAGAACTAAATCATCTTCAAAGTGTAAAAGTTTACCTCGTTTTACATGTAAGGCATGTCTGCCAGTAGTCATCTTCATGAAGAACTTGGACATTTGTGGACTTAACAATCTACTTCAATGTCTGTTAATTTGGTTGGTAACAGAGGCAGACCTCATCTCCCTAGGTTCAACAGTTTTAGCCTGCCTATAAGGTTTTGCTGCCAATATTATTTTTCTTTATAATCTGTGTATTAAAAATTACTTAGTACTCAGTACATTATTTTACAACAAGAACTTGGATAAGGAATAAATTATCAAGATAAAAAAGAACAACAGAAAATTACAAACAGGGCAATTAAGGTCTCTAAGAAGGACTTTAAAATAGTATTGAAGGGGGCATTATTACAGAGCAAAGCATCCAGCTTTATATAAGAAATGCAAGAATCAAGAGTTTATCTTAAAAGCATGTTAAAAGGAACAACCTTCCTTCTGTTCCTGAAGCACTAATCATCAAGAAGAAAAGTTATTATTGATTATCATTTCTGTTTTCCACTACCCTCTTTTTGAAAGTAAATTATGGCATTACAGTTCCAAGTTTCTGCTAATGAATAATCATGTCAGTTGTCACTCAATTATCACTTTCAACATTTAATCTAAATTATGTACAGCACCTTGTTTTTTTTTCTTTCTTTGAA
Source organism: Mustela nigripes (assembly GCF_022355385.1). Lineage (NCBI taxonomy): Eukaryota > Metazoa > Chordata > Mammalia > Carnivora > Mustelidae > Mustela > Mustela nigripes. The sequence continues at coordinate 125,101,969 of NC_081569.1, read as the reverse complement.
GTTCCTCATTGAATTTAAAAGTCAAATTTTTTTCTTCAAGAAAAGTAAGTTGATGGAAGATGGAGGCTGAGATTAAATCAGGGGGAATCATTGATCAAGGATACTTGGAATTCTTATGAATACAAATAGCCTATCAAGGTTAATGAGGTTCAACTCAAGTTTAGAAAAAGAAAAAAACTGTACTTAGTATTTCCTATGCATATACAGATTTAGGGTTTTAGGTACAATTTGAAAGGTAAATTATGCAAACCCAAACTCAGCTTTCATTCTGCTTTTTTACAAGCTCTTTTCACTGTTTTTCTCCAGTGTAAAACAACTGCTTAAAATATATAGTCTGGATCAACAAAAACTAAGGCAATTAGTGAGAAAGAGCAAAGGTCCCCTTGAATGCTGACAGACAAGTCTTCCAGAAATTAATGTGCTTTAAAGAATGGCCAGACAACAAAAGTTAGCTTTGAAAAATAACCATAAAAAGTGTTCTACAATCTACTACTTCAGTCAACAAATACTAATTGAGTCCTAATATGGGTAAGACACTGTCAAGGGACACAAAGAAATACAGAGATAAGGCCTGGTTCTTAACACATACTCATTTATGACCTGAAAAAGGATATATGTATTTAATTCATAAGTGGCTTCCAGAATGCCACAAGTCTGAATTACAACATCAGTGCATACTGGTAAATGGCCCAGAGCAAAATCTGTGCACAGCAACGTATCAAAAGAAAATGCAAACAGAAGGATGAGCATCAGAGTGAAGGCAGAGGAGAATGTTAGAAAGACAAAAGAAATCAGTTCAACATGCTCCAGAAATAAAAACAAGATCTGGTAAAATAAACAGATCCCTGGTTACAAGAACCCTGTTAAAGAGAGGTAGAGGGTGGGGGAGCCTTACCGCAGCCAGGAACAAACAGTCCCTGACACATCATTATGCTCTGATTGTGTCTACCAAGCAACTTTTGATTACTGATTTATAAAACCCAGGAATAGAAAATTGGGAGACTGGTGCCCTGTATAGAAGTGTGCAAATATCCATGTTGAGCCCCCACAGGGTATATCAATGAGCTGGCACTCTTTTATACACTGTCTTCTAATGGGTTTGTTAGGATGAACCAGTCTCCTGGGCCACATTATTTCTAGGACACAGAAAATTCAAGTTCCCAGATGTAAGAACAAGACCTTGAAACATGAGGTCTTCGCCAAGGTAAGGATATTGAGGTCATATTTGTCTTAGTGACAGGGTAGCCTCTTCTGCAGTCCCCTATCTCCTTCATTTCAACTCATTTTGAAATTTTAAAGACATATACCTAGATACTTTAAGGCAGTGTGAAAAATGTGCAGTAAGAATATTAGTGATGTGAGTAAGAGGACGGGTACAGAAGGAAGGACTTTCACTTATAGCTGCTATAGTAGAAGGCGGCTTCAGGAAGGAAAAGGCTTAGGATTTCCACAAAAAGAGGACATTACAGAAACAGTGAACTATGGGAACAAAGAAAAAAGAAAATGGAAATGAGTAGTAAAGTTTAAGAGAAAAAGACTGTGTATAAGGTTTTGGAGGAAAGGTCTTAGGAAGTTGAGATTAAAGAGAAAGAGACTAGTGATTGAACAAACCACAGGGAAGAGGATTGCAGCAAATGTTTTGAGGTCTGACCAATAGTCACATTTTATGTATGTTTTCTTATTTATATTCAGTTTTTAAAAAGAAACTAAAGAAGATTAATATTCATTATAGACTGCATAAGGCAACACCAATTGTTTTTCCAAAGAGAGAGAGTGAGCACAAGTAGGACAGAGGGAGACAATCTTAAGGAGGCTCCAAGACCAGCACTCAACCAAATGTAGGGCTTGATCTAATGACCCTGAGATCATGACTCAAGCCAAAACCAAGAGTCAACACTTAACCAACAGCCACCCAGAGGCCCCCAACAACAAATATTTTTGAAAAATAAAGCAGAAACCAAATGCTTTTCAATTAAATTTCAATCAAATACCCAACAGAAGTCACCTTGAGTGACCCATGACTATTATCTTCACAGAGTCTACTCAAGACATCATTTTGAAAACAGCTTGGAGATATTCAAAGGGCCTTCACTAGGTATGAAAAGCCATAATCAGAAGCATCACAAAATCTGAAAGAATGGATATAAAATTTAGGTAATTATTTTATTGTTAAAAATAAAGAAAGGGGGAAAAATGAAACTGGTTAATGGGAATTTCTTCCAGAATAAACAATGTCTTTTTGTAATTCCTTTTTGATGGCAACTGGGAGAAAAAATATTTCATCCTCCAAAAGGAATTTGAATCAGATTTGAGACAAACTCAAAGAACTTTATGCATCAATTTAGAAGGTCACACACACAGACAAGGAAATTTTCCAGCTTTTGTTCCTTGCCATGTCACCACCAACTAGAACAGTGCCTGGCATGTAATAAACAGTCATTAAGCATGTAGTATGTGAGTCAATTTTCGATCTCTCTGCCCAACTGTCTTTCACATCCAAACCCGTAAAACCAATCCAAACTAACCCAAGAGAATGCCAACTCTTTCCCTAACCCAGGTGAAAATGTTAAAAGAGCCATTGTTAGGACAAGGGGAAAGCAGGCTCTTTGAACAAGAGCATTATTAGATTATTATAATATTTTAAGTGCCTATGAATGTGAATTTTTTTTATATGATTCTGCAAGTGGTAAATGAAATGAAACAATGGAAAGGAAGGGAGGGAAGAGGGACAGAACAATACGTGGTTATAAACAGCTTACCAAAGTGATTTCTCTACCTTTGATACTTACTAGCATAGTATTTTTTTTTAAGATTTTGTATTTATTTATTTGACAGACAGAGATGACAAGTAGGCAGAGAGGCAGGCAGAGAGAGAGAGAGGGAAGCAAGCTCCCTGCTGAGCAGAGAGCCCGATGCGGGGCTCGATCCCAGGACCCTGGGATCATGACCTGAGCCGAAGGCAGCGGCTTAACCCACTGAGCCACCCAGGCGCCCCTAGCATAGTATATTTTTAATTTTTAATATTTCACTTTGGAAAAATAAGATTTTAGCACTTTTGCCATCAGGATCAAGGGCTAAAATAATACCCATGAAACAAACTTTAGAAGTCCTACAATTACAGTTGTTCTGATAACATTTCTGATAAATATTTATTATGCATGTAGAGGGCTTTGTAAAAAGTATGCCAATATTTCATTATCTTCATAATATGAATCGTGATCCAAATCTAAAATACATTTTCCACTGATGCACTGACAAGATGAAAGAGAAACTCAAACTGCAGTAACATTAAATACTTCCTTTGGATTATATAAAGTTAGGTATCTTTAACACCAATTTTCTACCTTTCACTATAATTTAGAAAATTCTTCAAATCTGGTATCTTATTACAACTAGTATGCAATCCCACTAATAAAAAGAGATACAGAAGAGGACTGCTACATATCTATTTCCAAATGTGTCATCCAAGTTTGATATAATATACATAATTATATTAGAATTAAGACATTTCCTTTTTATAAAGTTCTTTCTTCTGATTTTTAATAGTTTTGAATAATTATCCCAATTCTGCCTTATGTAGAGCTGTGGGAGATTTAAAAGCCTTTATGGTACCCTTTTTGCTATGCCAGTTTCACCCCCCAAAATAAATGATAATCCACCATTCCTTCAAGAAAGACCCCTTCTATCTGAAGGAAGGGCTCGATTGCCACGACCAAAAAATATTTTCAAGTTTGATAGGTTCCGGGCATTAAGGTCCAAATGAAAGAGAAATGAATCCATAGACATATCTATGTATAATTAAGGTAGTCACCGACATAACTTTACATTATGCTAGAGTTCATAAAATACCACAGACTTTCTATTAAAACTTCATTAAGCAATTCTCTGAAACAAAACTAAAGTCCTTTGACTACAACTTAAAAATAGCAAAGTCACCTCAATTTGTGCTGCAAACTGTGCTTTCTCCTTGTCTCTTCGCTCCACGCACCGCTTCGCTTCCTCTAACTCAGATGCCATTGCGCTGAAGTTCAGCTGCACCCTCAAATCTGACATCTGCTTCTCCAGATTCTCTTTTTCCTGCTCAACCCCTTGAAAGAGAAAAATGTAAAGCTTGATTGTTGTTCTTTATTCACAGGAGAATGTACTTTCAAATGGTACAAAGCATTGATGTTCTAATAGTCCAGCTAACATAACCCACTTATTAACACTGTCACTCAACAGACTTTTCAGAATTTGCCAGCCTATTGTTTCAAGTCTCACTCAGTATTCTAAAATATATACACTGATGTGTTATCTAATATTATTCTATTTTGATACTAAAACTTGAAATGATATAGGATTTCTAGTACAATTGAGCTCAGGAAAATCCTACATATTTTTCCTTTGGTTTTCATTAAATCTCTACCTCCAAATTCTAACACACAAATACTAAAAGAATGTTCACTTAAGTTATACATTAGCTGAAAGTTACTGAAGTTGACACACAAAATAATTCTTTCTTGCAAAGGAAACAAATGATACTGTTAAATCTCTGTGTATGATCACTAACTAACTTACTAATTCTGGAGACTACCACCTGAAATTATATCACTGAACAATACAGACCGACTTAGTATTTAATTCAACATACTTGGTCTGTGATGCACAGGACACTGTACTACCATCTTCTTCAAACATAAATTACCCAAAAACCTTTTCTTAATAACCTTATATTCTAAGAATAGAAAGATATATAAACCACATCCTTAAGTCTAAGATGACAAAAATTGGAACATGTATTATCAATTTAACTGTTTTTCTAGTAGTTTCCTTTCCAGGAAAGGAAAAGAAGGAAACACTAGCAAATTAAATTTATACATCATTCATAAGACACATGTGAACTTAAGAGATACCAAAGTGTTCAAAATTGTATATCAAGGACATACATGGGTGGAAAATACATAGGCATTTTAATAGCATGATAAAAGCAATGACAGATACTATACAGATATTTTACAGATACAGTTATCATACAGAAATATTACAAAGGATAGAGTTATTAACTCTATCTTGATGAAAAACTCAGGTAGAAAGACATAGAAAGTAAGTTAGATTTAAAGAATAAATAAAGAATGTCACCAAGCAAAGGAGATGAGGAGTTGGGGTGATAATTCAGGGAAAGGAAGTGGCATAAAGCACAGAGGTCCAGTACTGGATTTAATTTTCAGATAAATGCACTCAGCACTTCCACATAGCTACCACATATGAGGGAAGGAAGAAGGACAGTGGGCAAGGTGTTTACACATTGCTAGGGAGCTTAGAAATTATCTTATAGACCAGGAGTTAGCACACATTTTCAGTGAGTGGTCAGATGGTAAATATTTTAGCCTTATGATCTCTGTCACAACTGCTCAACTCTGCCATTGCATTGCACAAGCAGCCTGGACAGTGAATAAATGAATGGGAACAGCTGTATTCCAATAAAGCTTATTTACAAAGTCTGGATTTGCCCCTTGGGCCATACTCTACAAAGCCCTGCTCAGTTTCCAACCTGAAAACAGGCATATTTGTTTATGTGTAAAAGTATTTATTCATTTTACAAACACATACTTTAAATTTTTTATTTAGATAGGTATAAATAGGCATATATGTGTGCATATAATATATACCTTTAGAGTGTCTAATATATCTAATATATCTAATATATCTTAATATATAGACATATATCTCAGGATGTATGTTAGAATATATACAAAGTAACAGGAAGATATATTATAAAAAATATGGAGATATTAACACATATGAATACATGTATAAATACATATACATAACTTGTGAAACATATATTTAATGTGGAAACATAGTAATTTGTTAAGTTTCATAATCTAGATGCACATAAAATAGTATGGATATATATAAATATATACTTAGGCACACATACATACATATATAATGAAACATTTAGCAAAATTAAAATACTCAAAATGTAAGATATAAAATAAAAATTGTGTTACAAACACTCTCCTCTCACACCTGGGAGATTGTCTCACACACTTCACTTTGAAGAACACTTGCTACAAACATGATGGGTCTGAGGGTGCCTGGGTGGCTCAGTGGGTTACGCCTCTGCCTTCGGCTTAGGTCATGACCTCAGGGGCTTGGGATCAAGCCCCGCATCGGGCTCTCCACTTGATAGGAAGCCTGCTCCCCCTTTCTCTCTCTGCCTGTTTCTCTACCTACTTGTGATCTCTCTCTCTGTCAAATAAATAAATAAAATCTTTAAAAAACAAAACAACAAAACATGATGGGTCAGTACAGCATAGCAGTTCAGAATTCAGGTTTCGGGAGAAAGAGATTCAGGTCTGTTACTTCCCAAAACTATGACCTTAGGCAACCTCTTTGTTCTTCAGTTGTGGGTTTTTTTTTTTTCCCTAACTCATTCAAATGAGAATAAGACTAGTACCCTTCTTATAGTGTAGTTCTTAGAACTTAAGACTGAAGTTCTAAGAACTAATGAATAGCAAAATGCTGCATATATAGTAAGAGCTCAATAACCTACAGCAAAAGGTTTTAAGCAAGAGTAACATGAATGGATCAGAGAAAGACAACTATTATATGATATCCCTGATATGAGGAAGTAGAGATGCAACGTGGGGGGTCTAGGGGGTAGGAAAAGAATAAATGAAACAAGATGGGATTGGTTGGGAGACAAACCATAAGAGACTCTTAACATCACAAAACAAACTGAGGGGGGCCGGGGGAGGGGGGTACGAAGAGGGTGGTGGGGTCATGGACGTTGGGGAGGGTATATGCTATGGTGAGTGCTATGAAATGTGTAAACCTGGAGATTCACAGACCTACCCCTGGGCCTAATAATACATTATATTTTTTTAAAAAATATATCTATAAATAGATAGATCTATAAATAGGCAAGGACAAAGCAGACGGAGGAGAGAAGGAATAATTTCTGATGTTCTTTGTAATCAAGTCTCGGCTATTTGGATAAAGGATGGTGGCACAGACTGAAACAGGAAATAAAAATCGTTTTTCAGGAAAGGATCTGTTGACTGGTGCATTCTGTGGAATAGCAGATAGAGATGTCCAATGAGAGACTCCAACTGGGGGGCTAAAGATTAGTGGACTCAAGATTTCATTACAGGTGACAGCGAAAGCATAAGATTTAAATAACAACCTCTAGGGAGAAATATTAAGTGAGAAACCCCATAAGGATGATTCTAGGCAACACCCAGCATTTAAAAGACAAGCTGTAAACAAACAGAAAAGATTCAAACAAAAAGAATGAAAACAAGGAACTCAGAAGAACCAGAAAGAGTAGAAACATGGAAGTCAGTTAAAGAGATCCAAGAAGCAAGAGGAAAAAACTGGGATCAAGTTAAGAAAAGTAATAGCATGATTCCTTTGACTTTGACTCAGAAGACTACTAGTAAAGTAAGGTCAATTTCATTTTTTGTTTTTTCAAAGACTTATTTATTTGAGAGAGAGAGAGGGAGAGAGAGAGAACAAGCAGGAGGAGTGGCAGTGGGAGAAGCAAACTCCCCATAGAGCAGGCAGCCCAATGCAGGGCTAGATCCTAGGACCCTGGGATCATGAACTGAGCCAAAGGAAGACTTAACTGACTGAGCTACCCAGCTGCCCCAGCAAAGTCAATTTTAAAAACAGATGTGGGGGGCACCTAGGTGGCTCAATGGGTTGGAACCTCTGCCTTTGGATCAGGGTCCTGGGATCAAGCTCTGCAGAGAGCCTGCCTCCTCCTCTATCTCTGCCTGCCTCGCTGCCTACTTGTGATCTCTGTCTGTCAAGTAAATAAATAAATTCTTTAAAAAATAATAATAATAAATAAATAAATAAATGAAAACAGATGTGGGGGGTGCCTGGGTGGCTCAGTGGGTTAAAGCCTCTGTCTTCAGCTCAGGTCATGATCTCAGGGTCCTGGGATCATGCCCTGCACTGCTTCCTCCTCCCTCTCTCTCTGCCTACCACTCTGCCTACTTGTGATCTCTGTCTGTCAAATAAAGAAATAAAATCTTTAAATAATAATAATAATAATAAATAAATGAAAACAGATGTGGAAGTTACTTTGCAACCAGTGGAGAAACAAACAGCAACCAGAGTGACTATGAGTGATATCTTATGCAGATTCAAAAAAAAAAAAATACAAGTATTCATAAAGATTAAAATTTTAGAACATTAAGAGAAGGTGAAGAAGTTCATTATCATATTGATATGAGACCTTCCAGATATTTTTAAACCTTGTAAGTAGTTAAGGAAAGTGACATTCTTCTAGTCTTCAAAGACTTACACCAAGAATAACTAGATTTTTTAGAAGGAAAGAAAACATGTAACAAACGTACCAGAGTCTTTTTCCAAACAAAATAAGTGTTAAGTGTTACATAAGTCTTATGTGCATCTTTATGAAAATCTGATGAATAATCAAAAACCTTGGGATTTTACTTTTAAAAATAAATTTTAAAATATTTGATGTCAAAATATATTTCAGTTATAACACATGAAACTTAAGTGAACTTAATGGCATGCAATTATGTTAGGATAGGTATGCCAGAATTTGCCTAGTGAATATTTTCTGGCAATGTGGAAATTCTAACTTAGGCAACATACTGAGTTATGTGTGGGGAATCTGGGAAAATATTTGTCTTTCCTAATTTTGATAGTACACCAAATGCTCACAAGAGTTTCTCCAATAATTCAGATATTTGAGTAGGAAGCTTCCTTATGGAAATAATTTATAAGCTGAGCAATCTGGACTAGTCTATTAGAAACCATTATAAAATTTCAATATTACTATATCTGTTACAAGTAAACTTCCAAAAAGAAATACATCTAGACTCATTAAATTCCACAACCTAAATCAATACCACCACTTAAAAGGTATTCTAATATTTCTCAAACATAAAATATTCTTAATCTAGATAAGAAAAAGCTGGTCATATGGTTCATGACCACTTTTGCCAGATGACTCATTTCTGTCACGCATCTTGATCACAAAAAAGACAGGATCTCAATTTTAATTGTACATATTTCAAATTGGGATAAAAGAAAATGAAAACATAGGTAGGGGTACTTCCAATTTAAGTACAAGGAGAAGTACACACACACATTTAGGCATGGAAATAAGAAGCTAGAAAAAAATTCCACTACTTAGCTTTGCTGGTTCTTTCTAGGAGAAAGCCCCCCATGAGATAAATATGTCTGAAATGTGTTTAAAAATAAAGCAGAAGAGAGATTAAAATTGGATGCTAATATCAGCAATGAACAAGTTAAATCTGAAATTAAAAACATAAAACCATTTACATTTGCATCCAAAGAAAATACTTAAATGTAAATCTAACAAAATCTGTATGACAAAAACTATAAAACTCTGAAGAAAGAAATCATAGTTGAAGGAAATAAATAGAGAGACAGTTTATGTTCATGTATAGGAAGACACAATGATGCCAAATGTCAGTTCTTCCCAACCTGATCTACATATTCAATGCAATCCCAACCAAAATCCCAGCAAGTTATTTTGTAAGTATCAACAAACTAATCCTAAAAATATATGGAGAGGTGAAGGATCCAGAACAGCCAATGCAATATGAAGGAGAAGGACAAAGCTGGAAGACTAACACTATCCAACTTCAAGACATACCATAACACTACAATAATCAAGAGTGTGGTAAGAACAACAACAGCAAAAAATAGACAAATACATCAATGAAACAGAACAGAGGCCCAGAAATAAACCAACATCAAAGCAGTCAATTGATCTCTGACAAAGTAGCAAAGACAATACAGTAGAGAAAATGTTGTTTTCAACAAATACTGTAGGGCGGAACAACTGGACATCCACATGCAAAAAAAAAAAAAAATCTAGATACAGACTTCTAGGTATAGAAATAAGAATTCCTTTTACAGGAATTAATTCAAAATGGATCACTGACCCAAATATAAAACACAAAATTACAAAATTTTTAGAAGACAGGCAAAGTTGTGGATGACCTTGAGTTTGATGATGACTTTTCAGGTAGAAGAGCAGAATTATCACCTATGAAAGAAATAACTGATAACCTGAACTTCACTAAAATTAAAACTTCTCAGTTCTGCAAAAGACACGGTCAAGAGAATGAAAAGACAAGCTATAGACTGAGAAATTATTTGCAAAGACATAGGGTGTTATCTAAAATATCAAGAGGACTCTTAAAATTCAACAAGATGCCAACCAACCTGCCTAAAAAATGAGCCAAAGACCTTAATGAATATCTCATTAAAGAAGATATACAGGCTGGGGCTCCTGGGTGGCTAAGTGGGTTAAGCCTCTCCCTTTGGCTCAGGTCATGATCCCAGGATCCTGGGATCAAGCCCCGCATCAGGCTCTCTGCTCAGCAGGGAGCCCGCTTCCTCCTCTCTCTCTCTCTGCCTGCCTCTCTGCCTACTTGTGATCTCTGTCTGTCAAATAAATAAATAAAAGCTTAAAAAAAAAAAGAAGAAGATATGCAGGTGAAAATATGCATAATAAAATGTGCTCCACATCATATGTTATCAGGGAAATGTAAATTAAAACAAGATACCAGGGGCGCCCGGGTGGCTCAGTCCTTAAGCATCAGCCTTCGGCTCGGATCATGATCTCAGGGTCCTGGGATCGAGCCCCACATCGGGCTCCCTTCTCAGAGAGAAGCCTGCTTCTTCTTCTCCCACTCCCTCTCCCTCTCCTACTCCCACTGCTCCCACTCCTCACTGTGTCTCTGTCAAATAAATAAAATTAAAAAAGAAAAAAGATACTATTACAACTGCAAATACTGACAAAAATGTGGAACAACAGGAACTCTCATTCATTGCTGGTGAGAATGAAGAAATGATACAGCCACTTTGAAAGACAGTTTGAAGGATTCTACAAAACTAAATATACTCTGACCATACAATCCAGTAATCATGTTCTTTGGTATTTACTCAAAGTAAATGAGAACTTCTGTCCATACAAAAACCTATATATGGATGTTTGGTTTATAGCAGCTTTACTCATAATTGCCAAAATTTGGAAGCAACCAAGTGGTCTTCTTCAGTAGTGAATAGATAGATAAACTGTGGTACATTCAGACAATGCCAAAAAAAAATTTTTAAAAAACGGGGGGGGGATACAGAACTACCAAGCCATGAAAAGACATGGAGGAAGCTTAAAGGTATATTATAAATGAAAGAAGCCAATCTGAAACACTGTATGATTCAACTATATTAGATTCTGGAAAAGACAAAACTATGGTAACGGTAAAAAGATCTGCTTGCCAGTGGTTAGAGGGGAGAGAGGGATGAAAAGGTGGAGCACAAGGGATTTTTAAGACAGGGAAATTACTCTATGATACTGTAATGGTGCCTAACTTTCATTTATACATAGTCCAACCCCACAGAATACACAACACCAAGAATGAATCCTAATGGAAACAATGGACTTCAAATGACAATGATATATCAAGGGTACGTACACATCAGTTATAACAAACATACTTCCAGTGAGAGGAATTTGATCATAGGGAAGGCTATGCATGTGTGGGAACAGAGGGCAAAGAGAATAATCTCAGTACCTTCTGCTCAATACTGCTATAAACACAAATCTAAAAGATAAGGTCTGAAAAAATATCAATGCTAAATTATGATTAGCTTATTGAATAACTTTGTTTTAGATCAAGAAATAAGATGATGAGAGCACACTGTATGAAATGCAATTCTGAAAATGGGAAGTATTAAAGAAAGATTAAAAAAAGAAACCCCACACATTTACAAGTCAGAATTATACCTCTCCTAAACCTCCAGTCATCTCCTTGTTCATCCTGAAGGTTCAACTGCTGCTTGGACATCTGAGATACTTGATGTTGTAAACCTTTTCGATCACCTTCTGCTTTCATAAGTTGCGTACGGAGCTCTTCCACCTAAATACATACAGTCAAAAATGACATTTCTATCAGTTTTAAATGCAGGAAAAGAATAACTGAACTTACAAATTATTTCAAATTATTCTTCTAGGGAAAAATATTACTTCTAACGGGCTATTGTCAGCACAAGTTGAAGCCAAGTTAATCTCCTTGTTATGCCAAGCACAGTGGAATAGTCTCTTGCTCTATTTCTTTATTCCTCCCATTCCTTCCACAAAGAATGAATGTCTTTTCCCCTTCTCTGTGTCTACTGAGACAAAGAATTTGACACCAAAGGGGAAAAAAAATCCTTTATTGTGAACTTAGTCCACTCTACTACTATTAACCCAAGCACCCCCATAACTCTTTTTCTACTTTTCACTCCTTTTCTATGAATATGGTCTATCTATTGATAAACTCAAGTGAAAAGATCGCAATTTAGCATATTTTAATATCAAAGTACTGTTCAAAATAAGAAATAAATGCTGCTGAATAAAGTATAAACTCCTTGAGGTCAGTGACTATGTTATTCATCTCTGTTTCTAAAAACTAGCAAATTGCCTAGCACATTTCAGATATGTCCCCAGGAACCATTAAACAAATTAGGAGTCTCAAAAAGACTCAGTTAAAGTCACAATGACAACCTGTACAGAGTAAACTTTTATTTCAAAAGATGAGATCAGAAATCACCACAAGTCAAAGCTCGGGGAAAAAAAAATTAGAGTGGAAGGGACTACAAATATAAACTTTCAAAAATGAAAGTTCAGACTTTGAATGAATGGCTGCAGAACAAAGCCAGTGAACATTTTTAAAGGTTTTGCAAAAAAGGTATTATGGTGTATTTTTAGCACTAATTGTCAAAATGTTTAAGCATCTATGATGCCTGACATCTTTGCATACCTAGCAGACTACATAGCGAGTTACGTAAGCCACACCTCAGAACAGAGAAAGGTATGAGTGCGGTTTATATTAAACACAGGCAGAGAGGCAGTTAGAAACCTATATGCCCTTATCCAATGTATGTATGTAAGTTACTGAGGTTTAAATAGCAGAAGCACCAAACTCTCATTATAGGCTAATGGGTTACAAAAATGTTGTGTTTTAAAATTAAGCTTTATCTTTGGTTAAAAGGGACAGGTAGCATCTTGAAAACATAAATATAAGATAGTGCAAAGTAACTTGAATATGTAAAGGTCTGTTTCATGTATTTTATTTCTTCCTTCACTCTCCAATGCCTCCTTGAATAAAATTAAGCCTCTGGGAAAATTTTATCTTACACATCCACTCTCATTTTTACACTGGTTAGGCTAAGAGAGATAAATCCTAAATTGGAGCAGCAATCAGCAAGACACACTAGCACAGTGGGAACTTGGTCCGTGTTTTGTACCAGCTTGTTCTGACTCATCCTGAAAGGATTTCATCCTCTGCTTATGTGTTTTTATATACATTCCTTAAGAGAAAAAAAAATTCTAGACCTTTGTGGGTTTTTTCTACCTTTCACAAAGACATTTAACAGAAAAGGAGACTCAACCTTGATTTAATTTAAAAGCAGATTATCATAGCTTGCATAGACTTACCTGATGCAGAAGTGTTTCTCTGCTGCCTTCTGACTGATTCAATAACCTTCGGGATACCTCTAATTCCTGTTCAAGCTAAAGTTTCAACAAAGGATAAAGAAAAATATCCAGTGGAGCAGAAAATAACTAAATTATTATGGGCATAGTTTAAGAGGAGAAAACTGGAGAATTTTTCAGAAGATATTTACAGCTAATATGAAAAAATAACTTGCTATCAAAACATCAATGTCTCCATGAAAATGTTATTTGCATAACAAAAAGTGAACCAGATGAGACCTCAGGGGGTCAGTTCCATCTCAACTATGACACTCTCTTCCTTAGGTCTCCTTTCTAGCATCTCTATGATAAGGGCTTTATATTAGACAGTCTCTGAGATTCTTTCCAGTTCTAAATCATTGTAATCTAAATTCCAAAGCAATTTTGTCCTTTGGTACATGTAATGTCATATGAACTGAATTAGAATAAAACTTGAAGGACCCCATATGACTAAAGTATATTTCATCCAACTGGTGATTTTGTATATTCTTAATATTCCAACATTCCTAATATTTCCCATTATTCATGACATTCCTAAAAGTAAACACATTTAAGATTTCCTTAATAATATAATCATAAGATAAATATTCACAGAAAATGTGCTAGTTAGATGACCAAACACCTGAAAAGTGTGAATGTGCCTAGCTTACTACAAGTTGAAAATATAATGATGTGAAGGGGAGAGGAATATGCCACCACCCTCTCTGTCCTGCCCCAAACATGCCTCTTTGGTGTAAGGATTTTTTTGAGCTGAAGAGAATCAAGACCCAAAAGACTCAGGAAAAGCTTTTACTTATCCCTTAATTACATTAAAGAATTTAGAGAGAGAGTCTGTACTAGAAAGAGTGCTATTACCAAAGATGAGTTTTTATATATGAAAGACTTATCTGTGAAACAAGGCAAACATTTGTTGACCAAACATTTGCTCTTCTCCTCTTCCTGTGATTTGTCCTTCTCCCCTTTGAAGCCCAAGACCCTCTGTCCCATTTCCTCAACTCAAAATGGTATATAAGCCTCAACTGCCTGTCTGCCTTTGAGTTCATATTTTTATGCAGCTCCTATAAATACAAAATCAGATTTTTTTCTCTTGTTAATCTATTTTATGTCAACTTAATTATGAGACCAGCCAAAGAACCTGGAAGAGTAAAAGGAAATTAATTACTTTTCACCCCTATAGACTGGACATACATTTGTTAAAATTCCTGAGATTACATATGCTAGACATGCTTGCATCTTTTAACAGTAAGCTCTTTTGTGAAGCCACAAATTTATATTAAGATGTTATTAAGCGCTTGGATTTGTGATAATCATCCTAAGTTATCATTTCATTTGACCAAACTACTACCCCATATTGTCCATGGGGTAGGTACAGCAATTGAAGAGTAGCACAGAGGGGCACTGTAGTTCTGGATCTTCACTGTGCAGACGGTAATATGAATCTATACATGATACAACTTCATAGAAACATGAACGAGTGCACAAAAAGTTGGTGCAATCTGCATAAATTCTGTGGATTATACCAAAATCAATTTCTCAGTTTGGATATGGAAGGACAGTTATGCAAAATGTTACCACTGAGGGAAAGTGGTTGAAGGGCACATGTGCCCTCTCTCTACATTTTGTCTTGCAACACTTTATGAATCTATATAACTATTTCAAAATACTTTTTAAATTTGGTTATATAGGTTTTTAAAAAAAATTATATATGTGGCCAATAAAATATCATAATCTAAAAAAAGTAATGTATATATAGAACCACAGAAACCACACAAAATACTATCTCATTTGTCTTCTAGTTTCCCTGGAGAAATAAAGAGGGAAGGAATCAGACTTCAGTTAAAATATTTTCAAAATCTACCAAAGCCCACACTGGTCATGCTCCCTGGATAGTATCAGCAGCCTCAACTCCTTAAGGGCAAGCATGATGGCCTGACATGACTTGCTAACCATAATGGGAGCATGGAAGCATCATTTAACTAGACATAGGTTGGTGAAATAAAAATCGAGGAGGTAAGGTCGATTTATAGAGTGATACAAAGCAAAGAACATTACATCAGGGGCAATTTTTATTTTATCATACGTTACCTTGGGCTCATCCTTAAATCTATTCATTTGCAAACTAAGAAGAGTTGGCTGTCCTCTAAATGCTTAACTCTAACTTGGTAGGCTCTATAGATTCACAGACATGAATATATGTCAAAAGTTCTTAATATTTAATGCACCTATTTTCTATGATGAAAATGAATATATTCAAAATACCCACCCTTTAAACAACAGATCTTTCCTAAATAACCCTGCAACAAAGTCAAGCTCCCTAAATGTTTCCTGGTAAGGAATGATAAAGTTCAGTTGCCCTCTTAGAAAGGGAGTGGCCAACTGACAAGGTAGCAAATGACCTATACATGTTTCCCAGAGCAAACAGCAGAGAACAGCGAGCCATCAAACCAATCAACTCATTATCAAAACATAAAGCCTTCACTGTTCTAACAGATGTTCTCAGGGACAATTTTCAAGACACTCAACAAGTATCACTGGCCCCATTTCAAAGAGCATTACTTTTTGAAAGATAACTTTCAAAATCTTACTTGACTCTTCTCAGTTTCAGTCTGTTTTATCTTATTTTTCATGACTCCCTCATTTTCATCTGCTTTAGCTTCTTGTTTCTTCAATGCCTAGAAGGAAAGATATGAAAAAATATGTATTATTCCAAAATACACATAAAACTGAAAGACACTATTAGGATTTATTAAGAAAAGGGGGGAAAAACACGATTATGAGTTGTACAACATATTCAAAGGAATTACAACTCTCTCATACACTGAAGTCATAAGAACACTTCAGCAGTGATATTTATTTTTAAATATCAAATATAAACTACTTCTTGATCTTTCTAATCAATTTCCACTTAGTTTCACTTTGTCCCATCTTTGGGTATTTTGTTACACATTTAGGGAGTAGAAACAGCTAACAATTCTCTTGGAAACAAAGCTTACTTCCAGGTGAGATAATGTATAAACATCATATTATCTGTTCAACTATTTAGACATAATAAAAATTAGCTCACTAGTTTTTCAAATTCTGAAAAAAAAACTTAAGATAGAAACATGCTTGTTGCACATGTATTACATATATGATATTTTATTGCTACAAAGAACTGGCTCTTCAAACCATTCCTCACAAAGAGAAAACAGAGCATTCTTTTTCTACATTTGTCTCTCTTTAATAAAATGGAAAAAGGAACTTCAAGAAAATTCGAATTTCAAAAGGTAACCAGAAAAATGGGTGTTTGGGTTTGCTACACATTAAAACAAAATTAAACTTGAGGAAAAATATATATATACTTGCAGCAAACTTTCATGACATTTAAAAGACATTCTTTGTTTAAGAAAAAATTTTGATAATTCTAACATTTAGACTTAGCAAGGTGTATGTTCAGAGGATACCCAAATTGAGAAAAGCCAATGCCAGAGGTCTCCCAACAAGATCTATGGTGCCCAACAGGAAAACGATTTTTAGACAAACAGCAAATGTGTTAAAAACCATTTTGATGCAGAGGCAACTGGGTGGCTCAGTCAGTTAAGCATCTGAATCTTGATTTTTGCTCAAGTCATGACCTCAGGGTGGTGAGATCCAGCTCTGCGTTGGATCTCTGTGCTCAGCAGGGAGTCTGCTAGAAATTCTCTCTCCCCCTCTTCCTCTGCCTGCCTCCCACCCTCATGTGTGCTCTATTGAATAAATAAATCTTTTAAAAAACTTTTTTTGATGTAAATATAATCAGTCATATTCAACTTCCTTAACTTACATATTCAACAAATAACACCTAAATGCATTTACTATATGTCAGGCACAATGATGAAGCTACTAATATACATGCATATGAAATAACCATGGCCTCCTGTCAGGAAATTACAGCCCCCTCTCCCATGGCTCCAACTCTAATAAAAAGGAATTGAGTAAAAAAATCAGAGAGGCATCATCAAAATGAAAAATAATTTTGGTCTGAGTATAGTAATAATATTATAACACTTACAGTATTCACTATGCCCAAGCATTCTTCTTCTTATATATTAAATACATCATATACATTGAATATATACATTTAATCTTTATGATGTGGGAAACAAACACAAAAGAAAAACTTAGATTTGCTTACGACCTACAGCCCACTGACAAGTTCTTGCAAAAGGCAGAGTGCCATTCCTTTAGGAACCCAGCTGCCTCAATGTTAATGCTTTGATAAGAGCAAAAGGCAGTCTTTGCTTAAGATTACCCTCACCCCCAGGGTCCTAGAAGTCTACTTTAACATATAAAAATTCCTTTGAAAAATTCCTTTATCTCTAGCCCCCAAGATATACATTAGCAATCATCCTCCAAGCATAGGACCCACTGATACACATCTGAAGGGTCTCATGACTGAGTTTTAACTAAATAGTAATAAATGACCTCTTCCTAACAATAGCTAGCCTCCTCTAGGCACTGAAAACCTGCCTCCAAAATACCTTGGAGGCTTGTGCCATCCTTAACCTCCTCCCAATTTGAAAGTATATCAGCCACTCCTCATAACCCTGGTACAGCTCTTTCTACCATGAGTTCTGTCCCTCTACTTTAATAAAACCACCCTTTTGGGGTGCCTGGGTGGCTCAGTTGGTTGGGTGACTGCCTTTAGCTCCGGTCATGATCCCAAGGTCCTGGAGTCAGGCCCTCATCAGGCTCCTTGCTCAGCGGGGAGCCTGCTTCTCCCTCTCCCTCTCCCTCTACCTGCTACTCACTGCTTATGCTCTGCCGAATAAATAAACAAAATCTTTAAAAAAAAAAACAAACAAGTGAAAAACACCCTTTTACACCAAAGATGTCTCAAGAATTCTTTTTTAGGCATCAGCTCTGAACCCCAACATTTCAAACCACATCATTTATAAATCTACAAGTTACCACTAAGTCAATTTTATTAAGAGGGAAAGTGAGGTACAAATAGTTGAATTGTACTGCTTTTCAGGTAGTTATCAAATGACTTTGATATCTGATATTTGTCCTTTCTTGTAAGGTCAGTGGAATTTGTAATAATATTTAACTCTATATGCTGTAATCTATTCACAGCAGAATATGTTTATAAATTTTACTTGCACAAGAGTACCCTAGAAACCTGAAACTGACTGCAAGCTTATAAAGAGCCTGCAGGTTGACATTATATGGTGTCAGAACTGGGACCTGAAGGTGATGAACCCAGATGAACTAACAACCCCGGGCATTGTGTATGGTAGTCACTTCAGCCTCCTGCACCCTCTCTGAGTCATCTTTTTCCTTTTGGCATGACTGTTCCTAAATCTCTGTGAAAGGAACTATACTGGGTTCTCCTCATTACCCAAATGACAGCCAGATTTCAGGGGTTTGAGTCTTGGACATACATCTCACAACTAAAGATGGCTGTACCTGACATCTGGTCTTATACAAACCCTGGAGATTTTTCAATCAAATGGAAAAGAAGTAGCAGACATCAAGGCAGACTACTTCCACCCAATGCAAGTGAATTTCCATGCTGCTCTCCTCAGTCAATGGGCATGTGTAAGAGAATAAAAAGATACAAAGATGTTGTTGCTACACTTTTTAATCACTTCATAAAGTTTGAACTATTTCACTCCTCAACATCATCATCTCAGCCTAGCCCCATTTTGTTTTAAATAAGTTAAACAACTTGGTTATCTTTTTAATATTTGTGCATTGAGCTATAAACCAGCCTGGGCTTTTCCATGGTGGGGGTGAGGGGATTGTTACAGGGAAGAGGTCCTCTGGCAGCTGGTAAGTTTCATCAAACTATAAATAGCCTGATTCTGGATTCAAACTCCTGAGCAGAAGCCACTTCAACTCAAAAGGAGAATTAAGCTCCATTTCCCAGAGGGAAAATATCAAAAAGTGTGTGATGTTATGTTAAAAACCACTAAAGTAATTAACACTTATTTTGGTAGATACTTTGAGACTACACAAATATCCTTAATGTTTCACCTACCAATTTTAACTCAAAGCCAGAGCAAAAATAACACTATCGGGTCTTTTTTAGCCTACAAAATTTCCCCCCCACCAAACCTTATACTCTGATGCCACCAGATTCCTAGTACGTTAACTCAGAGTTCAGTGCTCACCAGTATGTAGAACACTAAAACTCTTTGCATTTACCCCCAAGATAACTTGCTTACCCCCCAAAACACTAATAAGTGAGCTGGGATTTATATAAAACTATTATAGATCAATGGAGTACACTCATCAAAGCTACACCAAACACTGGTTATCCTTACATCTTCTCCATCCTCATTGTTTACTTTCTTTGCACCTTCGGGACCTCCCCCACAGCCTTCTAAATCTCCCTCTCCAGGTTATGCAGAGCAGCTTGCCTCTACTCCAGTACTCAATTTTGAACAGTTATACCTGTAACCACACCCAACACTCCTACTTCCCCAATCCTGTGAAGGCTTATCAGTTACCAGAACTCATTCCCCTGAAAGGGCAATGTGAGAAATTATTATTTTCATGCTCATACTAGATATTCAATCTTTATTTCTTATAATTAGTATAAATATTAATAATTTTACTTGATATTAAAGAAAAATCAATAAGCTGAACTTTAATTAAACAAATTGTGTTTTATAACATGGAATTATACCTTATAAAGCATAATTCTTCTGAAAGTCAACTTTTTAAAAAAGCCTAATTTCCATATATGAGCTAGTTGAATAAAAGAACCTCTAATTCTTTTGGATACCTCGGAATCTGCAAAATAAACTTCCCTTCTTCCTCAGTTTCTACCTTCAACATCTGAACTGTTGTTCATAATATCCCTTTTCCAAATGTACACTTTTCAATTATAGTTGTACTTTGATACCCAAAATGTTATTTAATACCTCCCTTTTTTACTTCTCCTTTTACTCTAAGGATGTATGTCTTAGAAAAATTTAGTCAATGAGAACTTAAATCCTATTGTTTTCAGTAGAGGAGCCAAATGAGGTCCTAAGGAGCAACCTAAAGCAAATTACTGTATTTCCACCATTTCATCTCAAAATGTCATTAAGTTTGAACATCATCTCTGCTTCCTACAGATCATCGGTCAGTAAACAAGTAAACACACATGCAATATTCTAGCCCAGAATATTGAACATATTTTCTACATTACCTAGTTTAAAATAAAAGACAAAGAAAATCTAATTCTTCAGACCTAGTAAATACATATTAATGCACTTTTACCTTCTAAAAACACAAATAACACTGAAGGAGAAGACTTTAAAAACTAACTGAATCAAAATTACAAGCTTTCTTTAAACCTTAACAATAAACTTAAACTCATATACTATCTTTTTAAGTATATAAGGCTGCACTAGATTTCTTTCCCATTTGATTTAGATCAAGCAATGAGAATTATATTAAAACTGACCCAGTAAAAGCAGTTATAAAAGGAGAAAAAAAATCACATGCCAATGAATTTCCATTATTATGTTATTTTGCTTTTTAAAGCTTTTTTTTTTTTTTCCTTAAAAGCAGTTTAGCTATAAAGCTATCATGTGTCCTGCTCCAGGATTCAGACTGTCTTTTACACGTTTAAGATTACAGCAACAATGCTAAGCCTTAATAGTGCATCCCTGGAGCACATTTAAATCTTTAATAACAATAATTTTTCTTCTTTCCCTTAAGTGTGACTATTTCCATTAAAAAGACTAACACATTGAGTATCATACTATTGCATTTCTTTAGAGGTAGAGTATTCTGAATTCTCATGGTTAAATGTTTTTTTTTTTTTTTTTAAAAAGCAGCCTTTTCTTCTAGAAAGTAAAGGAGAAAAAGGAAGATGTTTGAAGACATCTCATCGGACCATAAAAACTCCAACTTTGGCAATAGGCATGTTTATCAAGAGGATCTTAAAACACACTCAAAAATAAAGAATAGAGGCACCAGGGTGGCTCAGTGGGTTAAAACCTCTGACTTTTGCACAGGTCATGGCCTCAAGGTCCTGGGATTGAGTCCCGCATCAGGCTCTCTGCTCACTGGGAAGCCTGTTTCCCCCTCTCTCTCTGCCTGCCTCTCTACTTACTTACAATCTCTCTCTCTGTCAAATAAATAAATAAAATCTTTTAAAAAATAAAATAAAATAAAGAAAAAATAGGGAATTAAAGGCCCTTTGTTGACTGTAAAGGGACCAGCCAGCTTGGGTAAGAATCATGGAGCTGGAATGAAATAGAGGTAGGTCTATTTTAACTCCCACACAGGCCACTGAAATTTGGGAAAAAAAAAAAAAAAAAAAAAAGATGAACATAAACTATCCTGTCTCATTCTAATCATTGAGCAGTGCTCCAAGTGCATGCCTTTGGTCACAAGGGCAAGAACATGCAGATGACTCACTGGTAAACCAACAAGACTATAGAAAAACAAGTCTGTTCACATGGAACAATAGGTCAGTAACTGTACCCTTTAAAAGGTACAAACTTCCAAGTCAGATTTTTTTTCCCAGTAACAAAGAATAAAGTCATGTCACTGAGAATTAGAAAAGTATTGCTCTTACTATATATTATTAAAGACTTGATTTTTTTTTTTGAGCAGTTTTATGTTCATAGCAAAACTGAGAGGGAAGTGGAGTTCCCATATACACCAGTGTCCTCATACCTGTATAACTTCCCCATTATCAACATCCTTCAACAAAGTAGTACACATTTGCTACAACTGATGAACCTACACTGACACAATATAATCACTCATAATGTACATTAGGGTTCATTTTCGGTGCTGTGTACTCTATGGGTTTGAACCAATCTATAATGACAGGTATCTATCATTACAGTATAATAATATATTTTCATAGTGTATTTTCACTAAAAATCCTGTGCTCTACCTATTCATCCCCTACCTCCCAAATTCTGGCAACTACTAATCTCTTTATTGTCTCCATGGTTTTTCTCTCCCAGAATGTCATATAGTTGGAATCCTACAGTATGTAGTCTTTTCAGATTATTCTTTCACTTAATAATATGCCTGTAAAGTTCCTCTATGCTTTTTCATTGCGTCATAGCTCATTGGACAATATTTTTATAATTAAATTCTTCATGGAGGTACAAAATAAAAGTCAGCAAGTATTTTAAGTTTTGCAATATAATGCAATTCTGATTGGAATTAGACCACATGAACTATAAAGCTAAAAGTTTATATTTATGGATATTAAAAATTTTTAATAGCTTTAAGAACAATTGTCATATTTCAAATCAAGAAAAAAACATTATTAAGTACTTAATATGTATACTTAATACTGTAATAAGAAACATATTTGAGATTTTTTTTTTAAAGACAGAAATCTGGTGTCTATTTCCAAAATTATCTTTTGAAAACCTAAATCACAACTCTAAAACCATCAAATATCAATAGAATAATACATATTTTGAAAAGGAATATATAAGCATATTGCAGCAGGATTTTATTGTTCACAACTAATACTACTCACTTAAATTAACATAGATTTTATTTCTGTCAAGCTCTGTGAATTTCTAAATTTTGTTTTTTCCTAAATCTAGTTAGAGATTCCTCCCACATGAGAACTAGCTAAAGTCATGGAAAATTTTAGCCTTTAAGTTCATCCAGTTGGGGATTATCTGTGCCAACAAAAACCAAACCAAACAAAACAAAACAAAAAAAGTTTCTTTTCAAGGCAGAAAACAATGCATTCATATTCTAAATCCCTGAACCAATATCTAACTCAAAAATAGTTAGATTTTACTCAAATTATTCAAAGAAATTTATTTTTCGGCCATAACCAAGGAACAAAAATTCTATACAAACTACCACAAAAAAAAAAAAAAAAATTAGTAAGTTAAAGTAGAATTACATGATAAAGGCCAAAGAGAATCCAAATGTGATCATTACCTTAATAACACCATACAGATTTTTAGGCTATCAAAGGGAAAAATTCTAAAAACCTGCTGTCAGTTGAATTATGTATTTTCCAGATGGAAGTGGTAAGCATATTGTGTGTGGAGTCACAAGATACAACCATTCCTGTTTTTCAAAAGGCAGAGTAATATCAAGTATCATGTAGTTAAGTAAGATTTATCAGTAATTTAAGTACAATGGTATTACTTCTGATGGCAATTGTAATCCTTAATGATGTTCTTTAAAGATATCTGAGGTTCTGAAACATAAAACTCAAAGTTTCTCTTTGAGAATGGCCCAGATGTCTATTTTTTTTTTCTTTTTTGTCTTATGATAAGGAGTTAGTTTTTCCAGGAATCCAAAAAGCTTTTATAGAAACCATTGTGATAGGGTAGAGGGTCACATATTACTGACCTATTTTCCCCAATAAATAGGAAACTTATTGTTTCTATTATGTCCATATTTATGGAGTCTGTGACTGGCTGGGGCACCCTTTGCCAACAAAGCCAACCAAGGTCATGGGTTCAATCACCATGAGAGCCAATTCCCTTTGCTCTGTTCCATGGTCATAGTCTTTACCCTAAACCTTAGCCAAAGGGCACATGGAAGACTAACCAGGCCAGAGACCCTGGATGAATCAGCAAGATCTACCAGGGCTATAAAAATAACACAAAAGGAAAAGCCCTATTGACTACTGTCAGGATTTCATTCTTTAAATGTTATTAAATTTGCCAATCTGCAAAACAAAACCTTAATTACTGCCTACAAAGTTGGTTTGCTAAAAAGACATTCAAGTCTTTTGCCTTCTTTAATTCAAAAGCAACAATGGTAATGAGTATTATTCCCTAAAATGCCACTGCTTTTACTGGAACAGACTTTATTTTTATGCAAACTTTTACTTAAGAAAAATCTTGCAAGTAAAGTTAAATGTGAGCCCAACAAGTGCACTTTCCAGGATTTCCTTCAAAATCAAAAAGCAAAGGCTCTTAGTGGAGGGTCTGTTTTTATCTGAGTAGTTTCCTCTTTGAAAACGGACACTCAGAGTTTTATTAGAAACCCCAAAGTAATATGATACTTCATTTGACTTTCTAAATACAGGACCACTGAGTTAGAATTGTTGACAAACAGAAGATCATAGGTAATTACAAAAATTTTATTTAAAATTTCTCAAGTTTAAAAAAAATAAGTAAAATAAAATTTCTCAAGTTTTATATGTATTTGAGTAGCATGCCCTTAAATATACAACACCTTTCACTGTTTTAGAGTTAGAGTATGTTATTTTATGCCTTTGGATTTTTTTTTTTTCACTATTTTCTAATCAAAATAAAACCGTACCAAGTCGATGAATAAGTCTATCTGGAGCAGAGTGGTCTCTGTTTACACAACATTACTATGCACTCAGTAGTTGCCCAATAAATATTAATTGATAATGATGGAAAAGGGCTTTATAAACAGATGGTCTAGGATAAATTCACTGGAAATGTAGATAGAAACATTACACTCTTCAAGAAAAGCACAAAGTAGAAATTAAACAAGTCCTACACTCAGAAAATCTCAGGCTATTGTCAGGCAGCTGTTCAGTCAACAAGAGCACAGACATTTTTCATCATCATCATAGCATTAGCTGCATTAAATGTCTATTTGCATACACTGTTACACAAAGGGACTCACACAGATTCATGCTAGCCTTATTTGTTATAGTTTACAATGATAATATTAGCAAAAACAAGTAAGTACACACAGCAAAATAAATGTGCTTAAACAATACTTTAAGATCTAGGCATATATGGTATGAACATAAAATGTATCAAGACTTAAATGCAACTCACAGCAGCAGTAAGAGTATTTATTCCTAATGCAAACCTCAACTATTTCCAAAGAGATTCTGAGGTGCTTTACAAGAACATCTACACACATGCTTCAAGAATAGGTGAAATAAAGAAAGGAGTCAGAGGCCACAATGGCCATTTTGGAGAAAATAAGAAAGGACTGTTCAAGAACCTAGAGAGCAAATATCAGGGAGGAAAAAAGTAGAACAAAAAAAATCCTATAAGGACTAACATCAGTGAGGTAGGAACTAAGAAGCTACAATCAAACTGATCAACCCAGGAAGGTATTTTGAAAAATACACCTTATTCAAAAACATTTGAATAATAAAAAATATGTTACATACATTGGAGGATTTTGGAGAAAGGTCGTTGAAATGAAAAGGTGAAAGGGGATAGAAAGTACACTGTAAACACTTAATAATTAATATCCTTAGGTAATATTTTTTAATAACGTAAAAAGCCTAAGAAGAGATAACAGAAGTATTACGCAGAAATGAGATTTTAAGAATCTCAGGACAACTGACATCTACACACCATCTCATAAAACTGCAACCCTCAAAGGAACCCAAAAACCTTCCCGAGCATGCTAACACTTGGCATTTTACTTGTCTTACGATGTAGGATACAGTTCTAGATTTTCAACTTTTATTTTGTCAATATTGAAGAGCAGGCTCCTGAAATATATGATCTGGAATATTCTTTAATCCAGCCATTAATTACTATCAATATTTCCCAATAAAGGAAAGAGAACATGGCTTGTGGAAACTGTCTATATGATATGCATGAACCACATGGGAAGTTTGCTCTGTGAATGGAAATTCAGGTTCTCAGTGAGGACAAGGTTGAAAGAGACAACATATAAGATCTCTTCCAGCTTCTCTTTTACAAGGAATTTTGGGGGAAAAAATATTTTCCACAAAAAAAAAATACTAAAAGGATTTTAGTGTCATCTGAAATGATCAAAGCCTAATAAAACAGACTTACCGGTTAAAGCAGCAGGGGTGGGGTGTAGGATGCAAAGAGGTAAATCAAGAAAAAGACTAAGGAAGAAGATTGAAGAACATGAAAGGTCTTGGACCTGCGCATTTCAAGCTGTGCCAAATAGTGTTCAATCGGCTTTTAAATACAAATCCCATAATAGACAATCATTCTCCTCCATCTATTTCCTTTTTATCAGCATGGTAACATTAATAGTTCTTTCACAACCTTACAGAAAAGTGTTTAACTTTAGCCTTGCAAAAAAATAAGTAATCCATAGGTAATAAACATAAAAGAGAGATGAAAATAATCAACATGGTATAAAATAGTAAGAGAACAATACTATAAATCAAAACTATAGTGAGTAGGAATTTAAATATCTATTTCGGGCATGGATTGGTAAAGTGCTTATCATGCAGCAATAAGCAATGGGGTAGAATCACACTCATTAAAAGAAATGCCCAAAATGATTTTAAAACACAAACTCTCAGCAAAATGCCACTTCTTCCACCCAAATTTTCCCAAATGGTCAAGAAGAGATAACTATTTTCCCTCTGGGCTGCTGTAAAGCCTATTTCAAAACTGAAATAACACCCTTAGTGAATTACAGAGACTGTTAACATTTCTTTCTCAGCTAAACTGGGAGTCCCTCAAAGTCAAGACCATGTTTTAAGTACCATTAAATCTCCAGTCCCCAGCACATTAACTGTCATACACTAAGTACACGAAGGTATAGGCTGCATATTTTACTATGTATAGTTCTGACTAGACATTGAGTAGACAATATTTATTCACCCTTTCCTCCAAGAAACACTTCTTGGGCCCCTATTTCATGCCTGCCATAGCTCTAGGTACTGGAGACACAGCAGTGAGCAATGTGCCTGCCTGAATTCTGATCAGGGGCAGACAGATGACCGGTAATGAAAAGTGCTAATAAAAAAGTAAAAATTAAAAAAGAGCGTGAGGCAGTGTGGGGAGCACAGGAGTGAAGAAAGGGTTTACCAAGGATAGTTAATAAGGCCTTGCTGAAGAAGAGCTCTGAAACCCCTACCGAAAGATCTGAAAGATTTGAGGGTAAACAGCAAAGCAACTGTTTCCAGAGTTGAAAATTCCTGGCTCTGGAAATGGAAAGTGTAAATGTCCAAAAGCAGGAGGGTGCCTGACATGTCTGTGGAACAGCAAGAAGGCAAGCCTAGTTGGCCTAGAGTAGACAAGAATGACAGAGAATTAAGGTAGTGGGTATGCAGGAACCATAAGTGAGGAGGCTTGTAGGCTGAGGACTTTACATTTTATTCTGAATATGATAAAGAAACCTCTGAAGGGTTCTGAAGAATGATGTGGCACTATCTGATTCTGTGGGGAAAAGACTGAAGGAAGGTAAGAATGGGAGCAAGGGGGCTGGCTACTGCACCAGCCCAAGCAGGAGAAAATAGAGACAGGAAGATAGATGAGAATAGTAGCAATAGAAGGGGTGAGGAGTGATCAATTCAGAAAACATTTCTTTTTTTTTTTTAATTTTTTTATTGTATTTTATTTGACAGAGAGAAATCACAAGTAGATGGAGAGGCAGGCAGAGAGAGAGAGAGAGGGAAGCAGGCTCCCTGCTGAGCAGAGAGCCCGATGCGGGACTCAATCCCAGGACCCTGAGATCATGACCTGAGCCGAAGGCAGCAGCTTAACCCACTGAGCCACCCAGGCGCCCCAAAAAACATTTCTTTAATTTCTTTTTTTTATTGCTGATGCAGTGCCTGGACGGCTTAGTTGATTAAGCACCCAAGTCTTAATTTTGGCTCAGATTATGATGTCAAAGTCATGGGACCAGACCCCGTATCCACTTAGCATGGAGTCTGCTTGCCCCACTTCCCCTGCTCTTCCTCTTTGCTCTCTTTCTCTCTCTCCATCTAAAGTGAATAAATAAAATCTTTAAAAAATAAATAAATAGAACTGACAGAATTTAATGATGTGAAGGATGAGAGAAATGGTAAAGGGGAGAACATAAAGGAACCACATAAAATTTTTTAAATATAAAGTTAACATTCCTTTTGTCATCAAGATGAGCATCCATCCTCTTAGAAGAAATAAATCATAGGAGCTTACTAGGCTGAACCACACAAAAAGACATAATTTAGCACCTTCTTTACAAGTTCCCAGGTCAGGAGGGGAAAGAACAGGAAATGGAGCTTCAGCAACCCAAGTCTGCCCAGGCTTTGTGGCTTTAAATCACAGTACCACTCTAACTTGATTCCCATCCAAGTCTGATACTAGCTAACAGTGCTTCAGGATCTCAATCCCAGATGAAAAATAGGAAACTGAACAACTTTTTCTCCTTGCCAAATAAGCCCATGGAATGATGACATAAGATTACACGTGTAAATAGTGTTTTAACTTGACTGTAAGTGATGTTAGAAAAACCTAAGCAACTTCTTATTTCTTGAGTAATAAGTAATACCACAGCTTCAGGTTTAAAAAAAAAGAGAGAGAGAGAGAGAGAGATCTATCTATGGTACTAAACACAAATGTAAATCAACCAGAAATGCAAGGAATCATATAGCTACAAAAAAATACTTTGTATCAGGTGAAAGAGACACAAACAAGACCACACAAAGGGAAATCAACATAGAATGCCAGTTGAAAATGACTGTTCCTGGATTGGGTGGACGACAAGGTACAAAGGCAGTGATGATTAAGGAAAAGAAAATGATAACTGGAAAAAGTTTGCATCTATATAAAATAAAAATGTAGAGAAAGTATCTTTGGGACATTGCTGCATAGATTAGATACATGAACCACAGACAAGGGCATGGGAATACATGATTCCAGTGACAGAAACTCTCAAATCAAATTAGAGTCTCTAACTGTTTTACTATATGTAAAAAGATCTTTTCCACAGAAGGAGGAGAGAGGAAAGAAGGAAGAATTGTAACCCTAAATATGAAGAATGAAAGAAACTCCAACAAAAAGGCATAAAAATGACAGCTTTAGTGTTAAATATAACAGATGTCTTATTACATAGTACTCAGTGTGTCATATTTTATTTTTCAACTGTAGAAAGCAACACTGTTTCAAATTTAAATTTCCAAATAGCAATAGCTAGATAATTATATTCTTTTTCAGTTGCAATGCTTGTGCCAAGTACACTTTCAGGGAGTCCTAATAGTTGAGATATATATATGTTATCATCATTTTCCAAGATAATTTAGCGACTTTAATGAAGGATGCCTGCTGGGTCACAATTGATAGTTCAACACTGACGACTAGTGGCCAAAAATATGTAGTAATTCCCTATTTCTAAGTACTCTCCTAAGACTTTTATCTAAATTTGAAACATGTAAGTATAAATTATGAAACATATTAAAAGAATTTTCAAACATTCCAAAAATTACAAAGGAAAAACCTGTATCTCTTAAGTCTTTTCTGTCCATTATTTGCTATGTCTCCAAATCAAATTCAATCAGCCTTTGATATTGACCCATAATGGGAACAACACCATAAGGTGTTGGTTCATTCATATCCTCACAGTTGAATTAACACTTTCAGAAATCCATAACTAATATTTTAAAGAGATATTACTTTCAGAATTCATGTATCTGAGCAGTTCTAGTCTAATTTTTTTTTTCTAACTTTGTCTGTTAGGCACTAAGAAATCAGAAATTTAGCTGTCCTAAATTCCCAAAATAATGTGAAAAACAGTAAAGTACCATATCAAAATACTCTTTTTAAAAGTTAAAATTTAATTGTGGTTGCCTTAATTCTTGAAGAATGCTTGTAGGATTTCAGTTAAATCATTTAAACTGCTGCCTATTCAACTTCAAAGAGGTTAAAATTTGTTAACATTCACTTTCTTAGCAGAAATAAGAGCAGTAGGATAATACAACACAGACAAATCTTTGAGAGAGAAAAAAAGTTTGTTTTTTTAACCAAGTGTGTAACAACATTCAACCAAGTGGTCACTTACATGTGAAAACAATGGGAATTTCTTCAACAACTATTAACAGACTCTCTGCAGTGGGATAAACACTGAATTACATGCCCCAGAAAACAGGTGAGATGGACAAAGTTCTTGCCAACAGCAGTCCCATTTTGGTGGGAAAGTCATACAATAACATAAACAAATATACAGTTATAGATGGTGTTAAGTGCTATGAAAAGATAAAGTAATATGATCTGATAGAAAACAATGGGACAGAAAAGAGCTATTTTTTTTTTTTTTTTAGTTGCTTGTATTTATTTTGGTGGGGAGGGGCAGAGGGAGAAAATTTCAAACAGACTCCCTGCTGAGCACAGAACTCCTCTCAGGGCTTGATCTCAGGACTTTTTTTTTTCTTTTCTTTCTTATTTTTTTTTTTTTTTTTTGATCTCAGGACTTTGAGATCATGACCTGGGCCAAAATCGAGAGTCTAGGTTTTTTATTTAGTTTGGCTCAACCAAATAAGCCACCCAGGCATTTCAGAAAAGAGCTATTTTAGAAAAGGGAGGGGCAGGGCAGTTCTCTCTGAAGAGATGGCAACAATTAAACCCAAAGGATAAGAAAGATGTAAGTTTGCTGAGGGTCTGAAGAAAGTGTTCATGTGAGACACGAGAGGAAATCACTGTGCTTAGAGCACAGATTTCTTAGAACAATTTGTAGTTATAGATGCAATTTTTAAATTTGAGAAAAACCATTTAAAAAATGGAAATATAACAAAAGCCAGAAGTATAAAAATGAATATATAACACATTTCAATCCAGTAGAAAACAAAAAAAAAAAGGGGGGGAGGACAACAAAAAAAGAAAAGATGTTAAAAAAACAAAAGGATAAAAACATTTCCAAATGCATCAATAATTTTAAGAAAAAGTGACTAACCCAGCCATTAAAAAAGTCATAATTTATCAAATGATAGTTTTAAAGTCCAACTGTAAGGTGTTTATAAGAAAAAGCATAAAAAAATAAGTTACAAAGTAAGGATTAAAATATAGCTGAAAAATCATATGCCAAGACAGTAACTCAAAAGAATGCTAATATCACGAGGAACACTACAGATTAAAAAATACTTGACCAAGAAGTAATTAATTCATATCCATGAAACAGACACAAAATAGAACAAAATTAAAAATAAAAAACAACTAGTAAAAAAAATCACAGAGAGAAATTAACAATCCTTATACTGAGAGGTTCTAGACGGACATATTTAATAGAACACAAAAGAACAGAACAACAAAATTTACTAACTTGACTTACTAAATTATAGGAGTGTGCATGTATGTGTGCCATATGCTAAACTGAAAATGTGTTAAATTTTTGTACTCATAATATCTGCCCAAAAAACTGATCATGGTACCAGGTGTCAAAATGGAAGTTTCAACAAATTTCAAAGGAATTAAAAATTAATAATAAAAAGAGTTAAGTAAGAATACACACATTTGGATTTTTCAAAGGCATTCCTAAGTAAGTCTTAAGTTACAGAGAAAGTCAGAAGAAACTATAAAAGATTTAGAAATAAACCACCAAAAAAGAACAGCATATCAAAATATATGGTAATTTAGTGATAAATTCACAGTAATTTTTAAAAGAAAAATCAGCTAGTGTTTCAACTTGTAAATCTAAAAACTGAAACAGAGCAATCCTAAAAACAAAAAAGGAAGAAAAAATAGAGTTAAAAATAGAAGTTGATGGACTAATAAAGCTAATCAAAATGAAAACTAATAAACACATGTCTAGCAAAATTAGTAGAGAAAAAGGAATAGCTAATATTTAAGCAAGAAAGTATATAGCTTCAAAACAAGATTTAAAAATAATAAATCAGGGCTATGATTGCTTTTAAAATTAACTTCAAAATACAGGCAAAATGGATAACAAAAAATCATCAATTACCAAACTGACTTTTTTTAAAAAATAAAAAGCTACACAGACCAAAACAAACAAACAAAAAAGAAAAAAACTGAAAACCTCAGCTACTAAAAGGATAAAAGGTACAAATGGTTTTATAGGTGAGTTTTAATAAACAATCAAGAAATAGACAGTACCTCTCTTAAACAGAGCTAGAAAAGAGAAAAAGAATCTACCTAATTCATTTTATGCGGCTAATATAACCTTGCTTCTAAAACCAAAAAGAGCAGTACAAAGAAAATTATAAGCCCTCAATCATTAATAGAAATATAAAAGTCCTAAGAAAACACTAGCAAATTAACTCAGCAATGTATAAAAAATAATACATTATAACCAAATAAATGCTGGGAGGGGTCAATATTGATTAATAAAGTCAACCATATTTCAATATCAAAAAAGAAATATAGCAAGCACCAAGAGTATTTGATAAATTCTACAACACATTGTGATTTTTTTTAAAGAAACAAACACAACTCTTCAAAATCTAGGAATAGAAGGCAATGTTCTTAATCTGATAGAGAACAGCATTGAAAAAACCAGGAGCAAACACATGCAACAGGATTAACAGTTTAGAAGCATCCCTATAAAAACAGGAAAAAAGCAAGAATTCTTGCTCTTTATTTCTAGTCGACATTGCACTTAAGTTTCTAGCCAATACAATAAAGCAACGACAAAGAATTATAAAGTTAAAGAATAAATTGCCTTCCATTTCATATATTATTATCTACACAGTATATATAGTACATGATAGTAATACATGAAAGCTGCTAACAAATTATAAAATAAGATCACTAAGCAAAATTGCTGCATACAAGAGCCATGCATAAAATGAATTACACTCCTATATACTATAACTAACCAATCAGAGATGTAATAAAAGAAAATATTCCATTCACAATAGAAAGATACTTAGGAATAAGTCCAACAAAAGATGAATAAGACCTTTATATATAATTATAAAACATTATTGAAGAACACTAGAAAACACCTCTCTTCAAATTAATCTATGTAGTCAGTATAATTACAATCAAAATGCCAGCAGGATTTTTCAAGGAACATGACAAGAGATTTTCATTATCATTTTCCAAAGTATAATGAAAGCTATAATAATGGAGATAAAATGATATCAGTTCAGGGGTAGACAAACAGATCAATAGAAAAGCATATAGAACCAGAGAGCTACCATGGGAAACTAGATATATAACAGAAGTGGCATTTAAATCAGAGAGGAAAGACAAATTATTCAAAAATGATGCTGAGGCAACTCATTAGTCACATAAAAAAATAACAGATTCCTTCCTCATGCCACTAAAAAAATAAAATTCCTGAGGGAAAACACAGTAATCTAATATTTTCAAATGAGCAAATGATAAACAAGCTATCTGCACAGGCACAAATGCAAACTGCCAAAAAAAATATGTGAAAAGATATTCAAATTCACTAATAGAGAAATGCAAATAAACATAAAAATGAGTTAACACTTGATACCCATAAGCCTGGCAAAAATTAAAGAGAATGTAGGGAAAAGTGCCATTTTCAACCATTTTACTAACAGAAATGTAAAAGGTTAGAACCTTTTGGAAAAAATAATCTGATAGCCTCTATTATAATAAAAATTCATCTCTGGTAATAAAAGATTGTTAGAACCACATAAGCTAGTTCAAGGAATTTCCAGAAAGTACTGGTGAGAGGTAAAAGCAAAAAGCAGAATTGTGTGTGCATGTGTGTGTGTAAAATGTGATCTCATTTTATTAAAATGAAACATACCAAAAAAGTCCTATATATGCAAAGGCATAAATGGCCCATATACATCTGTCTAGGATAATTAAGAGTAATGATTAAGGAAAATATAAAGGGATCAATCTACCAGGCTGTTCACACTGGTTCCTTTTTCTTAGGGAATGGGGTTAATGGTTGATGATCAGAGAATACATAAGAATTGGGGGGGGGGGGGGGGGGGAATAAGCCAAGCAAATAAAACAAAAGCTGCATTAAAAAGAGAATGTATGAGCATTTATGATATGATCACATTTAGTTATACATTTAAATTATGTATGAATAAATACTTTTCATATTAAATTACCTAATAAAAATGTTAAAAGAATTATGTAAGAAATAAAACTAAAACAGTGGATCAAAACAATGTATGAACATGGTCACTACTTAATGCATTTGACAAATATTTATTAAGTACATGCTATGTGAAATGTTAAAAATGCAAAGTGTTCAAAAAGAATACAATTAAATATCAAGAAATAGTAATTTGTAATAACCTGGGGGGAAAAAAAAAACTCATGTTAAATAGATCACTAGAGGGGCACCTGGGTGGCTCAGTGGGTTAAGCCTCTGCCTTCAGCTCAGTTCATGGTCTTAGGGTCCTGGGATCCAGCACCACATCAGGCTCTCTGCTCAGCGGGGAGCCTGCTTCCCATCATTGCAAAAAGAGCAAACTAGTTAATGGGATTAGAGTTTATTAAAAGAATAAAAACCAGGACTTAAATTAAGGCTCAGACTTAACCTACACATAGAGCTCCACCCCATAAAGAATAAACAATAGAGGAAGAGTTCTAGAATTTTCCCTAGCTACACACATTTTCCTACAGAATAGCACATGTGTAGTTGTCCTATTGTGATACTCTACTTTCATGCCGTTGGTAGTCTGAATGTCATTGCATGTCCCCCCAACTGTGTTACTCAGTGCTTACTACATCCCACCTGGTCACCCAAGCCTCAAAAGGACCACATTCTAGAACTCATGTCCCAAGGACTAGGAAAATAATGTGCATTTTCTGGGCCTCCCTCATGCTTTCCACGGAGCTTGTACTTTAAACTCCCATTGAATTGTATGGTCTAATGGTCTTTCTCAAAGCCCAGGGAGGCTTATTGGGCTGGTCAATGTCAGAGTGATTTAAGGGGCATTTATTTAAAAGGCATCAAGTAACATCAGTGGGGAAGGGGATACTTGTATGTGAAAATATCGGGGCACTGACTATGGAAACAGAAGGGTAAAGTGCCAAGCAAAAGTTATACAATTCAGCCTTGGGAAGATAAGTGAAGTCCAAAATCTACCAGCCTCAGAAAGGTCTCCTGGTCAATCCAAGCCAAGCAGGGGAGTCTCTAAAGGAAGGGGTAATAAGGACACCTTAGAACATATGCCTGACTAGATTCTCCTCTGAAATGACACAGAGGTCTCAAGGGAAATGCTAAAGCCATTAAGAGGACATTAGGAATACATTCTTGGCTTCCTTAGAAGCTTCTCCCTTAATGAGTTCAAACTAAATACATTTATAAACTGTTCCCAAAGTTTTTCTTAGGTGAAGTATCCATATTACTCAGCATCTCTGGAGCCACAGTGACACTTCTGGGAAGGAACAAATAGCATTTCTTCATTAGGCTTTTCACAATTGGTATAGATGCCAAAAGATGAAGAAAAATATCGGGAAAAAAATCTATTGTTTTAACTTTTCTGTACAAGGCTTTAACATTATTGATGAGGCTCACATAATCTGTTTTCTCATAGATGTACAGACTGAAAACCACTGAGCTGAGCACCCATCTTACAAGTACCAATCCCCTACTAATCTTCACCATCTTCAATTAAGATTCCATTCTTCAACTTCCCCATAAACTTCTCCATGAAGTACCTACAACCTTGAGGCACCTGATTTACCCTAAATCACTAGCAAGCATGGCATATTACTGGTGGGAGTAAGTGGGAGAACTAGCACTTTAATATTCTATGAAATGTTCTGAAAGGCATATACAAATATGCACCCACCATTTATCTCGTGTACTTCATTTTAAGTCATTCAAATGAAGACAAAGATAAAATATTCAATTTAGTCTGAAGGCCAGTTGAAGATCCTTACCAAGTTAAGAAAATCTGACATTCATGTGACATCAGAAGCACGTGACTAGTTAGTTGAGACTCAAGGAAGCAGTTTACAGAGTGTCCATAGCCTTCCTGCTTAGACCACAAAAGGGAAAAAACATAGATCAACTCATTAAAGAGTGCAAAATTCCTTAAGACCACTAAATAGGAAGAGGAGAGTGGCTGTTCCTCAACCAATTTCCAATGATTAATACTGTACTTTTCATTAAATGGGAACAGATAAAGCTCCAAGGACCTAAGGACCTCATTAGATCACTAAAAGGAAGCAAGTTTTAGCCAAAAGTACACACTGCCTCCCCATAATACGACATTATACCTAGAAATCGCTGATATCCTGGAATTTTTAATGAATACTTCTAATCTCTTAACAATTTTTAAATGTCCTAATTTTCACTAACATTGAACTATATATAGCTTTAAGGGAGGCAGAAGAACACAGTGGCTAAAAGTCCAGATCTCCTTACTCATCTAAAAATTCATTTTTCTCACCATAGCCAGAAACAAAATATATCAATTACTATCATCATACAGTATAAGTATTTGCAAAAGTATTTTTTAATATTGAAAAGAAAGCAAAGTGTTTCCTCTCCTTAAACATGACCTTTCCAGATCAGCCTAAGCCACTTAACTTGGGAGAAGGAAAACATATCAGCCTATATTAATCCTTTCCAGCTTCCACTGCACTGTTTAATCCAAAAACCACCTTTTAAAAGCATATGGGTCACCACTTATATTAAAGTGACAAAATATGAAATTAAACATTTCTTATCAATAGCGATCCTCTACTGTATTGTCAGAGATGAAATTCTAAATCACAGCTCAAGCTTTTAGTCAAACTGACAATTACAATGCAAATATTCAGGCTCTGGTTTCTCAAGAACAGGGATGGGAAGCAATCTTACTCTCCCTCTTTGTAATTTTATGCATTCTGCAAAGAAAGAAGAAAATAAGTATGGAAAATTTCTCTAATTTTCTCTTGCAAAAAAGAACAATTGTCTATTCTTATGCTCACCAGATGCAATTTACTTTGAGAACAAATGTATAAAAATCAAGGTTTAAAAAAGAAGGCTACCCACATGCTGTATCTAATTATTCAACAAAGTATCCTCCTCAAAGTAATTACCTACTAACAAGGGTATGCCTCCTTTTGTGAAATAGAGGAAAATGGAATTTTAGAAAACAAAAGTAGATTTTCTATTGCTTACATTATAATTTCAGGGTTGCCATTTTTGCACCTAGTTTTCAATTGGCAGTATCTCCTAACAATTAAAAAAATTTTTTTTAATCCTCCAATTTATAAGGGTCAATGATCTTCAAGCACATATACATGCATTTATAGAATACCACTTTTAGAGAAAATCATTTTGTAAAAGAAAAAGAAATCCTTTTTAAAATCTTTTGTTTTGTCTCAATTTTTTATACTTTATGTATAGATCTAAGACACATTTAAAGGAAATTCAGGGCGCTTGGGTGGCTCAGTGGGTTAAGCCTCTGCCTTTGGCTCAGATCATGATCCCAGGATCCTGGGATGGAGCCCCACATTGGACGCTCTGCTCAGCAGGGAGCCTGCTTCCCCCTATCTCTCTGGTTGCCTCTCTGTCTACTTGTAATCTCTCTCTCTCTCTCTCTCTCTCTCTCTGTCAAATAAATAAATAAAATCTTTAAAAAAAATAAAAAATAAAGGAATTTCAACAAATCAATTTTCTATAATGATAGTAATAAAACATAACCAACATAATACAATGAAATTTACAAATCTACACCATTAATTAATAAAAGGAAAAAGCAAAGCCTTTCCTCACAGTATGAATCCAATTAATAAATACAGAAAAAGCAATAGAATGTGTTAAAAAAAAGAAACACTATTTAGCATCACTTATAGTAATAACTGTTTCATGAAAGAATATTAACAGATGTTAAAATCTATGGGTGAAAATGGGATAATAAGCTATTTTCAAGTTTCAAAGAATCTCCACATAAAGTAAATACTTAAAAAGGCATACTATTAAGATTTACAGTGGAGAAATTTGGCAGACAACACTTTAACCAAATGTTCAGCTTTCACCAGTAATGGGATGCCTTATATGCTTTCTAATAAGATACCCTGGGAAGAATGCAACACCAATTCTCTGCATTTCCTGCCAAAAATCCGTCACCTGAATCTGGATTTAGTCATGAGACAGCATCAACAAACCAAAATGCAAGATTTCTACAAAGTGACTGGCCAGTACTCTGCAAAGTTGTCAAGGTCATAAATGACAAAGAAAAACTGAAAAAACTGTTCCAGATCAAAGGAGACTAAAGAGAAACAATGGTCAAACGCAGTATGTGACCCTGTAGTATATACCCTGGACCAGAAAAGGATGTTAGTGGCTAAATGTGAATAAAAACTATAGATTATATCATAGTATTAATCCAGTATTAAATTCCTATGATTAAGGAAGAGAATGAAGAGAATATACATACAATATTATTCAGGTGTAGAAGTATTTACATCACATCTGCAACTAGCTCAGAAAATTATGTATATGTAATATGCAACTTATACATTATTATTATTATTATTATTATTATAACATACATATAAAATGTGAATATTGGAGCGATCTAAGTAAAGGGTATACAGAAATCCTTTGTTCTAATTTTTCAACTTCCTCCTAAATCTGAAATTTCAAAATAAAAAAAGTACCTAAAAGGTAAGCGATCTCAGTTTTGGAATGGTATGACTATAGTCTAGTCCAGGGGTTGGCAAACCTTCTATAAAAGGACCAGAAAGTCAATACTTTAGCCTTTGTGGGATATATGGTCTCTTTTAACAACTCCTCAGTGCTGCCACAGTGTCAAAAGACCACCTACAAACAGTAAATGAACGAAGGGCTGTGTTCCAATAAAACTTTATTTACAAAAACTAGGCAATGGGCCACATTTGGCCCAGTGGCCATAGTTCGCTGACCCCTGAGGTCTAGTTCACGCCAAGGAAAATTGATCATAGTAATCATACTTTCAGTTAACATTTTTGAGCACATGCCAGATATTAAGTGCTTTACAAGCATTAACTCATTTATCCTCACACCAACATGATTAGGTAAATACTATTACTATTTCCATTTTCCACAGAGGAAATGGCCTAGAAAAGCGAAGGAATTTGCCCAAGGTCACCACAGCCAGCAAGCAGTAGACTTTGGGTTTGAACCAGATAGGGCTATCTTCACACACTGAACTAGATAATGTACATGCTATACTTCTCAGATGCACTGAAATATACATGCAATGACCAAGGAACTCTAACAATTTTAACAGTGGCTAAATAAGTATCCAAACTATCCGAACTCAAGATTTACATTCTGAGAAAGTTTTTTTCACAAACCTCCTGTAGCTGCAAAGAAATAACTCCCAGCTGATCCTGACGTTTTTCCACCAGCTCTCGTTCTGTGCGCATCTCTCTTTCTATCTCCTGAAGCCGTCGTTCCACCCGATCTGAAACCTTAACATGAAGAGACAAAAAACAGTGACATTACAGAGCTGTTAGGCAAAAAGAGAATATACTGAAGAGATATTTTATGCCAGATACACTACCACCTAAGCATTTAAAAATGTCTTGCTTATAGTGTTCTTTTTAATGCTATTATAAAACAGCTCACCAAAAAAATGGACTGAAAGTTACAAAAGAAAACAATCATTAGCCTCTAAATAATCCAAACCTGGATCCCAATAAAAGACTTAAATCTTTCAAAGTAAAATAATTCAATAGATCAGAATTAAAATATACTAGAAAAGAGTGCCCTCTGGTGAAGTAGAAGGGAAATACCAAGTTTGCCAAGACAGCATTTTTTATTCTATTAATGATAAACTGTTCTATTTAGTTCTTTTTCATTTTAATTTTCTATAACATGACCTGCCTAGAAAAGTTTTGATGTCGATGAGCAGCAAATAATTAAATGTGTTTTTCATTAGCTTGTCAATCTTTTCTACTGTGATCTACAGAAAATAAACCAGCTGTAAAAGATCAAAAACTAAAGTCAAACAGAAAAATGTTTAATTGGGACTCTCTAAAATAAACATAAAAGAATGTTTTCTCTGATGCAAGATCTTCCTTGCTAAAAGTTGTACAAATTCAAATACATTTCATGCATATCACCATACAGTCCCCTAAATAAAATTTACCTATTTGATGATGTGCATATTTCATGCAGGAAGCTACGGGAGGATAAAAGACATTTGGGTTCATTTAAGAGAAGCAATAAACATAGCCCTGTAATAAGAAATCTTTTGCTAACAATTCTATACAGCCAGAAGGGTCCTGGTCACAAGGAGTCTTACTAGGGCAACAGAAATGTTCTAAACTGGACCATGGTGATGATTACACAACTCAGTACATTTGCTAAAAAGCATTGAATTGTGCACATAAAGCAGGTTAACTTTATGATAAATTATACATCAAATCAATTTTTTAAAATGATGCTGGTAAACATAAGTTTAATTAATTAAAAAACCTGAAAATCAAAATATTAAAAAATCAAAAAATCCAAAAAATCAAAAATATTTTTTGATATTCTATCAAAAAAAATTAGCAGCTAATATTTACTAAGAATGAAAATTCTTGGTTTTCTACCTTTTATTGCTTAAAAACAATTAAGATATTTACTCTGATAGTGTTTTACTAAAAACTCAAAATACCGTTCATCATCAAGCTTCTGATTTATCATAGTAATCAACTTTAATACCCCAATAAATAATTTACAACTGCATCGAAATAAATGTAGTACCTGCTGTATAAGTAAATAATATTGGAGAAATACTAAAAAATAAAAGGTTGTTAATTTATGCAATTTTTACAAAATGGAAATAAATACCTTTATAGTTCACTCTGAATATAAAAAGTAATTAATAGCGAATGGAGAGGGTGGTTGGGTTATAAACATTGGGGAAGGTATGTGATATGGTGAGTGCCGTGATGTGTGTAAGCCTATACACAGACCTATACCCCAGGGGCAAGTAACACTTCCTATGTTAATAAAAATAATTAATTTTTAAAAAGTAATTAATAGCAAAACTTATCAGAAAAAAAAAATACAGGATCATCTCAAACTCATTAGGGTGGCTGCTACCAAAAACAAACAAAACCAAAAAAAACAGGAAATAAGTGTTGGAGAGAAAGTGGAACCCTGGTACACTGTTAGTTTAGTAGGAATATAAAATTGTACAGATTATATGGAAAACAATGTTGATTATTTTAAAAAATTGAAAATAGAGTTACAAGCAATTCCATTTCTAGGCATATACCCAAAAGAATTGAAAGAGGGTCTTGAA
Source organism: Mustela nigripes (assembly GCF_022355385.1). Taxonomy (NCBI): domain Eukaryota; kingdom Metazoa; phylum Chordata; class Mammalia; order Carnivora; family Mustelidae; genus Mustela; species Mustela nigripes. The sequence continues at coordinate 125,060,687 of NC_081569.1, read as the reverse complement.
GAGATATTTGTAGACGCATGTTTACAGCAGCATTATTCATAAGAGCCAAAAGATGGAAGCAACCCAAGTGTCCGCTGACAGATAAATGGATCAACCAAATGTGGTTACACATACAATGGAGTATTATCCAGTCTCAAAAAGGAACAAACTTCTTACCCATGCTACAAATGGATAAACTTTGGAGACACTATGCTAAGTGAAATAAGCCAATGCACAAATAAACAAATATACTGTATCATTCCACTTAAATGAGATACCTGGAGTAGTCAAAGTTATAGAGACAGAAAGTTGAAAGGTGATGTCCAGGAACTGGAAAAAGGGTATCACAGAAAGCTGTTGCTTAATGGGTGTAGTTTCAGTTTTGCAAGGTAAAAAGTGTTCTGAAACAGTGAATGTGCATAACACTACTTAACATTTAAAAGTGATACAGTGATAGGGTCGCCTAGCCAGTGCCACAGTTGTTTCAGCATCAGATGCTTAGTCTTTGCTCATGTTTGGATCTCATGGGTTGTGAGATCAAGCCTGACATTGGGCCTTGCGCTCAGCGAGGAATCTGCTTAAGACTCACTCTCCTCTCTCATCCCCCACAACTCAGGTGCTCTCTCTCTCTCTCTCTCCCTCTCTCTCAACTTAAACTAAAGCTTAAAAATAAATCTTTAAAAAAAAAAATGAGGAGTACCGGGATGGCTTAGTCAGTTAGGCATCTGCCTTAGGTCCAGGTCAGGATCCCAGAGTCCTGCGATCAAGCCCTGGGGTCTGGCTCCCTGCTCAGTGGGAAGTCTGCTTCTCCTTCTCCCTCTGTGCCTCTCCACCCCAACTCTTTCTTTCTCTCAAATAAGTCAATAAAATCTTTTAAAAAGTGATATGATGGTAAATTTTACCACAGTTAAAAATAAGTAATAAATGGGCGCCTGGGTGGCTCAGTGGGTTAAGCCGCTGCCTTCGGCTCAGGTCATGATCTCAGGGTCCTGGGATCGAGTCCCGCATCGGGCTCTCTGCTCGGCAGGGAGCCTGTTTCCTCCTCCTCTCTCTCTGCCTGCCTTTAAAAAAAAAAAAAAAAAATTTAAAAAAAAAAAAAAAAAAAAAACTTTAAAAAAAAAAAATTAAAAAAAAAAAATAATAAGTAATAAAGAATGATAAAAAGAAATAAATACAATCTGCTAATACCACCCATGAGGAGAAAAACACTGATAGTATATATATAAATATATATATATAAATATAGTATATTTTTCTCTGCATATGTGCATGACTAGTCAAACACATATCCAGTTCACTTCTTTAAATAAAAATGAGGTGTTATACATAATATTTTATAAGTTTTTGGCAATTGACATATCATGGGTAACTTTCTATGACAACAAATAAATCCACATCCTTTTTTGTAACAAATGCATAGTTTTCCCTAATTGATTACAATAATTCCTACTATCAGTACCCTACTGATAATGGGATAACATTTATTTTTACTAATAGATGCTATGGCAAATACTCCAATATAGGATGATTTTTATAAATTCAAGAAACAATTTTTTTTTTTAAGATTTTATTTATTTATTTGACAGAGATCACAAGTAGGCAGAGAGGCAGGCAGAGAGAGAGGAGTAAACAGGCTCCCTGCCCAGGAGATAGCCCGACACGGGGCTCGATCCCAGGACCCCGGAATCATGACCTGAGCCAAAGGCAGACGCGTTAACCCACTGAGCCACCCAGGAGCCCCTCAAGAAACAATCTTTAAGTGGCACTGTTGAATCAAAAGGAATGAATCACTTATTAGAAAAAAAAACACAAAATAAAATAAAAACTTTGGAGGTATTTTGGATTTTTATCCAAATCCTTTACTCTAAAAAGAAGACTCACGAGATGGTCATTAACCAGTGGTCACACAACTGATCAGTGAGAAAAATAAGCCTAATGCAGGTCTCCCTTTCCAGCAGCATCTTATAAGCCCCAGGTCCATTTTCATGCATTCATTCAATAAACATGCGTGGACATTCATTTGTGCCAGTTGTTGTGGTAGGTAGGTATCTGGTTTAAAATCTACTTCAATAAATATTTGTTATCTATTCTGTTGTTGTAATCTATGCAATAACCATGTTATCCTAAATGCAGTGTTGACAGAATTCTGAGTTCAACTAATGACCAACTCTTCCAGAAACAGCTAGATCCATGTTTAGATTTTTAATTTAAATAGTGACCCTACTATAGAAAACAAATAAAATTGACTTTTCCTCCATGAATAATCAAACTTAATAAGTATTCATATCACACTCAAATGGGTAGAATCTAGACAACTAATGAACTGAAATTTCCCCTGTGGTATGAGGCCCATGCAATATTGATTGTTACCAAAATTAAATCTTAATGGAAAATATTTTCCATAATATGTTATAAATAATAACTATGCCCTTCTAATGGGAAGTATAAAAGAAACTAAACAAACAAAAGTCTATGAATCATAAAGCATTAACAAATCAAATCTTGGCATGTCTGATAGGAACCAACACTTTTTGCCTCTTAAAGAAAACTGTGTCCTATAAACTTTCAAGACATATTTTAGTTATTGAGAAAATGCATGATAAACAGCTGTAGCCTCAGAGTAATGCACAATAAAAGTGAATAACAGTATGTACCAAAGAAACTGAAATTGGTGAGAGATAGTGGCTGTTGTTCATTTTTCTTTATGTATTTGTACAATATTTTAAAGTTTTCCACAGTGAACGTGCATCACTTTGGTAATTTTAATTCAAGCTTAAATCTGGAGGGGGGAAACAGCTGCAGCCTCTGAGAAGTTTAACATTCAAATAACAAAACTAAATGTTCTCTGACAGCATGCTATCATGAATTCACAAATACAACACAATATGTCAAAGTTATAAAATGTAAATGTCGACTTCAATTGGAATAAGTGAATTAGAAAATCTATATTAAGCCTTGTATAAATTGGAAACAAACATCATGTGGCCTTCAGAAGACCTTCCAAAATTCAACAATATTATTTTTAAGTTTGGCATTAGACAATTTTCTCAATCAGGACTATATTCACACATATGAGGTATGAGATGCCCTCAATTAGGAGATACCCCTACTTTGAAAGCAAATTACAGAAAACACAAAACAAGCGATAGCAACACAACTTGATGGGAGGAACTAACAGTTGAACAATTCAAATGAATATTATTTAAGTGTGTATAATTTTCCAGGTGTAGACACTATAAAAGAATACATCCTGATGAGCTGGGCATACTGCACAGTTAGGTAAACTGGGGAACTGTATACATCAATTACACCAATGAGCTGAGCACTAGTGAGGTGTGACATCCAGTTGTTCAATCATAGCTCTATCTGATATATAGTAATTCTTAATACATGGTAATAAGGATAAAAGAAGTGAACATTCTGTGAATTCAGCTGTTAACTTTTAGCTCAGTAATTACATTTCAGACCCCCATCACACTCTTGACTGCAGACATCAGTTACTAGTTTTATTTGCTATATAAAAGAAATAAAAAGGAAGTAACTCTTCATTATGGGTTCTTTGTAAGCGGTGAAAGGTAAAACATTAACAAATGTAATGTGCACCATGCGACTTAGTATTTTCAAACTCCAAACTCAAACTATCCTGACTAACAACATCAAAAAACAGCATGACAGTAAAACTGTCCATACCTTACTCATAACTACAAAAATCTCAGCAGAACATTGAGGATATTTGAGTTTGGAGCAAAGTCTGTGTTATAAGCATACTCACAAGTTGTAAACCTATGTACCAAGTTAAAGGAGCCTCATAAAATGGCTGCAAAACAGCAAAATCCTGATAGAAACAGCATTAGAAATACCAAATATAGTAACAGAACCATATATATGCAAGACATTCATGGAATTTCATTTCCAAAAATGACAGCCGAGATAATTCAGACCAAACCTTCCACTAAAAATAATTCAAAAAACTAGAAAATTTAAATAAAAAACAGTTTTAAGGCATTGGAAAGATATATGAGACCAAAATGAATGAGAAGGAAAAAGAAAACCTCAGGTTAGTCCATCTTTTCTCCCTGAAATATCAGCCCACGTCAGAAAAAACAGTTGTAATACTGAGAATCTAAACAGAGTTTTTAACAGATGTGTGGGGCTACAGAGGAAAAACTGGAGGTTAGAGATTTTCCAAGGAGGGGGGTGCCTAGTTAAACTTCCCCAACCTCACCCCCAGACTTTGGACTAGATTCCTGAATGGTCATCCCCCAGAAATAAGGTGAACTAGAAATAGTTGAAACTCATCATTGAAGTTTTAACATTGAAATAGCACAAAAAAATAAGGTAATCCATGACTGCTATGGCCCTTATTCTATAGCAAAAAATAAATACATATTCTCACACATAATAATTATCAAATTAATTATCTTCAATAAGAATGAAATACATTTTCTGTCAAACAAAAGTAACAAGATAATCAAAAATAAACAAAACAATGTAGGCAAAAACAATGTAATCAAAATCCAAGAAAAATAAGAGATAACAAATAGAAACAGAGCTCTAGAAGATCATGACAATGAAGTTATGACACAGAGATACACAGATTGAGGATTTTGCCAAAGAACTACAAAGTTAAAAACAATAAGATCAAAATTCTAGAAGTGAAATATGTGGTAAATGATAATACAAAATCAGTGGGTGGGTTAAAAGAGCTGATTCAGCTGAAGAAAGAACAAGTAAATAAAAGGTCCAAAGAAAATATTCAAATTAAGTAATGAAAAAACAATATATTTATAAAAATAAACATAAGAGACAAAGGGAATAGGCACAACTCAAAGGAACACAACTAAGCTCATCACAGTAAAACTGCAGAAAACCAAACAGTAAGAAGAAAGACTCAAAAGCAAATTAGAGAAAAATATATATTATCATACAAAAAGCACCAACAAGAATAACAGCTGACTTCTCAACAGAAACAATGGAACTGAGAAAATGATGAAATATCTTCAAAATAAGACTGGAGGGAAAGAGGGATTATTTAGACCTTCATAACCAGTGAAAATCTCTTCTAACAAAAAAAGTGAAATAAAGATATTTTCAGACAAATACAAAGAAGATCTGTCACAAAAGAACCTACTCCAAATGAAATTGTAAATGGAATTCACTCAGGCATATGCAGATACACTCTGAAGAAAATTTCAAAGTATGTTTTTAAGAAGATAAGAAATCTCAGGATGCAAAAAGGAATGAGACACAGAAAGAAATGAAGAAAGCTGAAGATGGGGCACCTGGGTGGCTCGGTCAGTTAAGCATCCAACTCTTGATTTCGGCTCAGATTGTTATCTCAGGGTCATGAGATCAGACTCCTTAAGATTCTCTTTCCCTCTCACCCTTTGCCCCTCTTCACCCCCCAAAATTTAAAAATTAAAAAGAGACAAAGATTATTAATTTTTTAATGTTAAGTGATACTCTCTAAAATGGCATAAAAATATCAAAGTCAAAAAATAAATGTTAAAATTAATATATAACATATAAGACCTCCAGATTTTAAAAAAAAACCTGTACAATATTAATGAAAGAATTTGCTCTGTTCATAAATTGGAAAACTCAACATTATAAAAATGTCAATTCCCTCCACGTTGCCCTATAGATACAATGTAATCTAATCCAGATCCTAGGTTTTTAATGATTTCACATGCTAATTCTAAAATGTATACAGAAATTCAGAGAAAGAATACACAGGATAAACCTTATAAACAACGTGGAAGGACTTACTATACCATATCACAACTTCTCATAAAACAACAGTAATCAAGACAATGCAATATGGACAGTGGAATAGACAAACGAACCAGAAGATTGAATAAGTCCAGAAGAGAAGTCTGCACATCTGAACCTTTGATTTACAACTAAGACAGGACTGTAAAGTAATAACAAAGGGGTGGTTCTCTCAATAAATGAAACCAAATCAATTAGATGTCATATAAAATGTAGATTCATACCTTGAACATCAATTCCAAGTAGATATTAGATCTTAATGTAAAAGGTAAAATAATAAGCTTCTAGAATATTATATAAGAAAATATTTTCATGATCTGAGGAAAGGGAACAATTTCTTAAACAGGTCATAAAAGCAAATAACCACAAAAGAAGAGATAGAAAACTGAACTAGATTAAATTCAACAGAAGACCTCATTAAAAAAATTTTTAAGAATGAGATGAAACAGCTCTGGATAATTGGAGACAACAATGCAATACATATAACTGACAGAGTGCTCATATATAAAAGAAAGACCTCCCACAAATCAATAATGAAAAAACACCCAATTTAAAAAAAAAGTGGACAAAAAGAAGCAAACTGGCATCTCAAAAAAGTAAATAGCCAATAGCCAACAGGAATGGAGTGAATTTCTGTTCTTAAAGAGAAAACCAAAGCTGGTAGCATCACAATTCCAGACTTCAGGCTATATTACAAAGCTGCAATCACCAAGAGAGCATGGTACTGACACAAAAACAGACACATAGTTCAGTGGAACAAAATAGAGAACCCTGAAATGGACACTCAACTCTATGGTTAACTAATCTTCAGCAAAGCAGGGAAGAATATCCAATAGAAAGAAAAAAAGTCTCTTCAACAAATGGTATTAGGAAAGTTGGACAGTCACATGAAAAAGAATGAAAGTGGACCACTTCCTTATACCGAACACAAAACTAGACTAAAAATGGATGAAAGACTTCAATGTGAGACAGGAATCCATCAAAATCCTGGAGAAGAACAGAGGCAGCAACCTCTTTGTGACTTCGGATGCAGGAACTTCTTACTAGACACATCTCCAAAGGTAAGGGAAACAAAGCAAAAGTAAACTTGGGATTTCATCAAGATAAAAAGCTTTTGCACAGCAAAGGAAACAGTTCTATTGACTCACAGAAAAGACAACTGACAGAATGGGAGAAGATATTTGCAAATGTCTTATCAAACACAACACCCAAAGAACAAACAATCCAATCAAGAAATTGGCAGAAGACATGAATAGGCATTTATCTAAAGATAACATATAAATGGCCAACAGACACATGAAAAAATACTCAGCATCAGGGAAATAGAAATCAAAATCACAATGAGATACCACCTCATACCAGTCAGAATGGCTAAAGTTAATAAGTCGGGAAACAACAGATGTTGATGAGATTGCAGAGGAAGGAGAACCTCTTACACTGTTGGGAATGCAAGCTGGTACAGCCACTCTGGAAAACAGTATGGAGTTTCCTCAAAAAGTTAAAAATAGAGCTACCCTACGATCCAGAAATTGCACCACTAGGGATTTACCCAAAGATATAAACGTAATGATTCAAAGGGGTACCTGCAACCCAATATTTATAGCAGCAATGTCCACAACAGATACATTATGAAAAGTGCCTGATGTCCACTGACAGATGAATGGATAAAGAAGATGTGGTATATTATATACAATAGAATATGACTCAGCCAACACAAAAAAATGAAATCTTGCCATTTGCAATGACATGGATGGAACTAAAGGGTATGATGCTATGTGAAATAAGTCAATCAGAGAAAGACAATCATATGATCTCATTCATAGATGGAATTTAAGAGACAAAACAGATTATCATTGGGAAAGGAGAGAAAAATAAAATAAGGTGAAATCAGAGAGGGAGAAAACCATAAGAGACTCTTAATTATAGGAAACAAACTGAGGGTTGCTAGAGGGGAGAGGGGTGGGGGAAAGGGGTAACTCGGTGATGGACATTAAGGAGGGCACATGATGTAATGAGCACTGGGTATTATATAAGACTGATGAATCACTGAACTCTACCTCTGAAACTAATAATACACTATATGAAGTGAGATGGGAGAAATCAGAGGGAGAGGCAAACCATGAGAGACTGTGGACTCTGAGAAACAAATGGAGGGTTGTGGAGGGGAGGGGGTTGGGGGTTCGGTGAGACTGGTGGTGGGTATTACGGAGGGCACATAGTGCATGGAGCAATGGGTGTGGTGTATAAACAAGGAATTTTGGAACACTGAAAAGAAAAGAAAATGGAAAAAAATACACTATATGTTAATTAAAAGAATTAAAAAAAAAAAAAAGGAGTGTATTCCTAACAGACGATTCAGTAGGAAATTGGAGAAAAATATCAATGACGTGATAAATAAGGTCCAAATCAGGCCGAAAGATGAGAAACTCTAGAAAAGACAAAATGTGAAAAATGCTCATCATCTAGTAATAATGAAGATGCAAATTACACCATGATGAGAGACTATAAACACCTAACACAAGGGCTATAATTGAAAGACTAATAATACTGTAAGGACCTATTTAGAAATTGTCCCTGGTCCCCTTCCCCCAGGGGATTTACAGGTAACCAAGCCCAGATACATAAGGGTGGGTCAGGCCAGGTGGAGACATCAGATCAGTGGGGGGGGATGCATATTGTCTCCCTGGTTACCAAGGAGTATGGGCCCCGCCCTTTGGCGCCAATCCCAATCAAGGTGTAATAGGCTGGCTCAGATCTCTACTAGGGTAAATTGTAACTCAATTGGTCACCTAGCATCACTGTGGAGTTTCCTGTGTGTGTTAACAATCTCATTGGCCACCTGTGCGTTGCCAGGCCCAACCGCATGGCCTTTACCCTTAAAAGCTAGCCTGTGAAACAGAGAAGGGTCGCCCTCTCTTGTAAGAGGTGCGGCCCCGAACGTTCGGTTAGATTCTTGATGCTTGGCACGAAATAAAGCTTTGCTTGACCTTCGCTTTGTATCAGTCTCGCTCCTTTAATCACGGACCCAACAAATACCAAGTACTGGAAATGATGAAAAGCAACATGAATTCTTCTGCACTGTCAGTGGGAATGTAAATTAATGCAATCACCTTGGAAACCTGTTCATCAGTATCGGCCAGATGTGAAGGCATGTAGGAATCACACTATATGTTACATACCAACAGACATGCATTTACATACGCACTAAAATCATGAATAAGATTACTCGCAGCAGTCTTATTTGTAATAGCCCAAAACTTGAAATAATTCAAATATCATAACGTGTTAAAATACACTGCATTAAATCCACACAATGGTATACTAAAGAGCAATAAAAATGAACAAGCTGGAAGTACTTGACATAACACCTAGAAATATCATAACCTTAAGGATTAGCAAAGAACAGACACACAAAACCATGCCCTATAAGATTCCACTTCCGTAAAAAATTCAAAGCGGTCAAAATTAATTTATGGGGTAAAAAGTCAAAATATTCATCTTCGAAAAAGGAGGAGTAGTGATTAGGACAGGGAATGAGGAGGTTTCTTGGGCACTGGTAATGTTCTATTTCTAGATTTGGGTGATGGTTACATGGGCCTGTTCACCTTGTAATAATTCACTGACTTACATGCAAGTACTTTGCTGTAAGTTAACTACACCTTCAAATTAAGAAAATTAAGAATTTTTTTAAAAAAAGATAAAGCTCCAGCAGGTTCTGCTGCCAGATGACAGGTTCCACACTAGACTATGTGAGAAGAGCCAGAAGATCATTTAGTAAGTTATAAAGGATCTGGGAGCTACATTCTTCAAAGTATGTGTTCAGTTCCTATTTAGATAGTATGTAAATCAGACAATGGCATAGACTTTTTGCGGTGTGAACCACTGCAATAAACTAAAAAAGGTTCCAATGTGTTAACCTCAGAAAATACTTTTTCTTTGAAGTATGATAAAGTATTTCAGATTGGCACAACTTAAACTGATGTAAGGTCTTAGTATGCTTGGAAATATCTAGGACTTCATGTAAAAAAAAGAAGTATCCCATTTCCTGATCACATAATAGCATCAGTTGACCTATCATCAGATACTGACTGCAAAGATTCTTTTCTATTTCAACAGAAAACAGTGCATTATATCTTCATCTTTCTGGGCGCTTCACAAAGAAATCAGCACCAAAAGCACAAGAGGAATATGCTTTTATGTGGCCAGATGTTTATTCAAATTTCTGAAACGGGCAAATTTCACTGCAAGTAGAGTAACTAAGTTGATCTCTTTGAAAATAGAGGATATCCATTTCTTAGCGTATATGTCCAATGAATTCAAACTCCAAATAAACTCAACATATCTATGTAACGAACTATAAACACAATAAAAACTGCAGGAAAAAAAAATTTGCCTATATTTTCAGTTTGAATAAAACATGTTAAGAAAAATATTCTGTCTGCTACCATTCCTGGTCTTGAAAAAAAAACAAAAGTTACTCTGGGATAAATAAATACACATTGCTCCTGAAGTTGGTAAATTTCCAAGTTTAGTTAACAATTGCTACTGATTTTTCTTTTCTCCTAAAAAAGCAAACAGAGGTGCAACTGATGATACAAAGAAACAGACATTGTATGTACTTCATTTTTCACTTTAATTCCATCAAGAATAGTGATTAAAAAAACAAAAAACACTGAATAATGACTGTCAACAATCTGGGTTTAAGATAAATAAAACTTGAGAATTAGGGGTATTTTCAATTGGCATCATGTCAAACAACAACAGACAGCAAGGTCTTTGCAGCAATTATGATTACACATGCTTGTGAAATGAAAATACTAAAAATACTTAAAAAATGTAGAGTGCTACAGAGTCACTACCAAGAAATTCCGTATTTCAAACATCATTTAACAAAAGCCATGGAATTGCTGGGTCTCTTTTGAATATTCATAAGGAAATTCTAAAAATTAAGCATATAATAATTCTATCTCTAATATATTATCACTGTAAACATTTAAAAACTCTAATACCCAAATTCATGAATATGTTATAAGAAGTACAAGAATAGATTTTAGACAAAATGACATATATCGCCCAAAAATTAAAATCCAAGAAACTTCGCTATGATTATGACAAGCCCAGTCACACTACCATCTGCATATGAAATCGCTTACTTTTTTTTTTTTTTTTTTTTACTTATTTATTTTAACCAAGAGTTCTTACCACATCTTGTTTTTGGGCTTCATTAAATTTTTCCGTCAATTCTTCCAAGGCTCTTTTTGTTTCAGCATCCGACCTAGGGAAAGAAAAATATTTTAAGCTGGCCGTTTGAGAAAGTATATACAATTAGTTAAATTTACAACATAATAATGTTACTACATAATTCTCTACTGCAGTGGTTCTTAAACATTAGCCAACATATGAAATACCTGGAGGACTTAGGATAGACTGCTGAACCAACAGATCTGCAATGGTCCCCAAGAAGGTGCATTTCTGCAAATCCCTAGATGATGTTAATGGTGCTGATTTGGGAATTACATTTGCGGTACAAGTAAAGCAGAATAGGATCCTAAAATCTTAATTCACAATATTAAGTCACCAGGTTTCAAAGAAATTTCAAAGAAATTTGACTCCTAATTTGGCTTAGGTCAAGTTTCTCTGCCTCACTCGCACATGCGTCTGGGTCATACAAACTATTACTAGACCGTACCAGCCCAGAGATAGAAGATTCCCAGTCCACCACTGCACAGCCAAATGATCATTTAAACTAAATAAGTAGATCATCTCTACAACTTCCGTTTTGTCTTCTTACAGGACAAATACCTAAAAATTCATGTTCCTAGTGCTTAATTTATACCCTTTCTCCAATATGTAAAATCCACAGAATAAAGCAATCTAAGAACATACTTTACTACGATGTTGACACCATTCTGCTCGTTTTATCAACTGTCAAAACTAAATACCTAGTTTTAAATTAACTAACCCTTACTGGCTTAAAAGAGTAACAATAAATATAGCTCAACAATACATCTCGGACATCAGGAGCTCAATCTATTTATTCATGCCAGTTATATATGAAAATAATCTTGAACCACAGGGTTCTATAAGTGGTAAAGTGCAAATACTCTGGGGCCATATACCTACATCTGAATTCTGACTAGACCATATCCTCCATTTAAACTCCAGCAAATTGAGTTACTTCATCTCTCTGTGCCCCTTTCCACATCCAAAAATTGGAAAAAATAATAATGACTACCTCAGTAGGGTTGTTGTAAAATTTAAACCTAAATCTATCTAGCATGAAGTAATTGTTCAATAATATTAACTATTAGTAGTAGGAACAATAGTAAGGTATTTAATTCTTACTACTAAATTCCCTGCCTTCCTCATTTAAAAGCAGGTGAATTATACAGACTATAGTTGATCACAGATTTACAACTATAGCTTTCATCCTTTTTGCTATAGCAACACAAAACATCTATGGAATGATTCTATTAGATGGAATGGGAGTCAGCAAGTAGACTTGGTAAAGAAACTTCCACTCAGCTTTGTTGTTCCCTCATCACTGCTGTATATAGAGTATGACTCTTGAGAAGGGATAGAAAGTTTGGTTTCTTCTAAAAATAAGCCTCCAAATGAAAACCAACAGTCAGTGCTGATGATGAAAATGAAAAGACAGTGAAGAAATTTTAAATAAAGTGATACTTGTTGGGGATGACCCAGAATTGATAAAACTGCAAAGACCTTTCAGATATAAATCACTCACTTTTGAGGATTTCAACTGAAAGCTAAAATATCAGATTAGACTCTGCCTGTCTCTCACCCCCTCCAATGTATTTTCAAATCGACCTCTTTACTAAGAACTCACAATGTATCTCCCTGTAATGGCAATGCTCAGTAGAGTAAGTTAAAATGTTTTTAAAAATATGAAATTAGGGGCATCTAGGTGGCTCAGTCTGTTAAGCATCCACCTTTGGTTCAGGTCATGATCTCAGAGTCCTGGGATTAAGCCCTGAATCGTTGGGGTCCCCCGCTTACGAGGGAGTCTGCTTGTCCCTCTCCCACTTCTCTCTCTGCTCACACCTGAAAGCATGTGCTGTCTCTAATAAATAAGTAAAAATCTGTAAAAAAAAATATGAAATTAATTTTTCTAATAAGGAGTTATGGTACATTCTAAAATTAAAGGATTTTTAAACTGTTCTATTAATAAATTCTGAAATACTGCTATAAAAACAGCACTGTTTTTTAAATTCATGTAAACATGTCAATTACAGAACTTAATGTGTTCTTCTAATAACTCATGCCTCCAACAAAAACCATATTCTGCTTTTACCGGCTTCTTCTGGCAAGCTCCCGATTGAAATCATCTCCAAGCCGAACTTGTTCACTGCTGAGGTCTCGGAGGGACTGATGAAAAGCATGAAGCTGGTAAAGGCAAAACATAGTCATCCATTTAGGATTCTGTTTAATTCTTCCATGAAGATTCACTGAGGTTGGTAAGAACTTATTTTTTGCACTAATGCCCAAATTTTATAATGTTATTAACACATAATAAAACACGTCTATTCTGAAAGAAATATTTCTCCAAAGAAAAACATTTCTTAAAAGTTATATAAAACTTCTTATATATAAACCGTCACATCCTTTATAGCACAGTAATTCTGATCCTTTAGATACCCCAGTAAAAAAGAAGTCAGCAAACTCTGTAAATAATACAACAGCAAATATTTCAGGCTTTCAGACTATGTGATCTCTGTCAAAATTACTCAATGCTGCCACTCTTGGCACAGAAGTAGCCATAAACAAATGAGCATAACTGTGTTATACAAGGACTCTATTCCATGCCATGGTATGTCAATCCACGCTACAGAGGAACTCTTGCCAACGTGCACCAGGAACCACATACAAGAATGTTTGAAGCAACACTGTTCATAATGGAAACACCAAATATAACCCAAAAGTCCATTAAGAACAGAATGGATATAAATAAATCGTGATATATTCTCCCAGTGGATATAATACAGCAGTAAAAATGAAATGTTGAAACCTACGTACACACTAGTAAGGCTGAATGTCAAAAACATAACATCAATTGAAAAATAGCAAAAGACATAAAGTATTATTCCACTTATATAAAGTTTAAACACAGGCAATACTAAACAAGATATAAGTAGTGCAAATGTTTTGTTTTTAAAGCAAGAGAATGATTAATATAAAAGTTAGGATAGTTGATAGCCCTTGTATTGATAATACTCTAATTCCTAGCCTGGGTAGTGGTTACATGGATTTTTCATTAAATTATTGTACTATTAACTGTAAATATGTATACTATATATGTATGTGTATACTATAATTTATTTTTAAAAATGTAAATTATAGAGATTTGCAGAAACAACAAATTGATTCATTTCAACAAATGCGCATCAGTGCCACCAATTATAGTAGGAAAAAAGGGGCTCAGAATCTAACATAGGAGATAGACATGCAAACAAAATCACAAATGATGAGCAGGGCAGTACATTGATAATGTGGAGTTACGGGTCATCTTAAGAGACTTAAAATCAGGAAGAACAGTTAAAAAGAAATTGGGTGTGGCCATGATTTTCCAGTTTTGCAAATCAGAATCCTAGGTTCTGATTCTGATGCCTCCTTTTCAATCATTCCCACCCTCCCCAAATGGTCATCTGATCTTCAAGACCTTTCATTTTACCCACCAAATAGCTTTTAAGTCTACTGCCCCACCTCGTTCTCTCCAACTCCATTTATCCTAATCCAAGTAACTAGCATCTCACATCCACAATACAGCAATATCCTCTTAATTGGTGTGCCTACATGGATTCCATTTTTCCACACTAGAGGTGGAGTGATCTTTTCAAAATAAATGTCACCTCTATGCAAAGCTGTGCACAGTCTCAGCCCTTCATACATCTCCGGCCACATGGTCTTCTTAAAGGTGCTCAGAGGTGCTAACTTCCCTCCTGCCAAAGTATTTGTTTTACCAAAAATGACTCACTCAACCTTTAGGTTTCAGCTCCATCAGCCTTTCCTCAGGAAACCTTCCCTGACTGGGAAAGTCCCTCTACCACACACTCCCATGGCCCTATTCTTTCAGCTCACAATTAAGGGAGTATTTGTGTACTTATTTTATTAATAACTAGTCCCCCCGCCACAGGCAGATTACAAGCTCCATGAAAAGGCAAGGTTTTTACTTATTCCTGTTTCCAGGCACAAGTGCTGTCTCAGAACACTAGCAATAAATAAATGAATCAGAGTAGGATATTGTTCTCAGCTCCAGGCTTCACCATATAATTCACTCTAAAGTTGCACCTACTAAAAAAAAAATCACACAATGAAGGAGAAGGTCCTACAAGGTGTCTTCTCGTACACTTGGATCTGTTACTTCTCTTATGCTATAACAAGTAAAAGTTACAGATGAGTACCCTGACAAACTTTGAGCCCACAACTCCGAAACCACCAAAACATACATGTCAAAGTCGGCAACATCCTCTAGCCCTTACCTAATTAATTTAGCTACCCAAGGCAACAAGAAACATCTTTTTCAGCTCTTGTAGGGACGTTTAAAGAAGCAAAAAAAGAAAATATATCTTTAAAACCAATACACCCAAAATCTTCAGTGAATACATGAAATATATGAAAAAAGTATAAAAGTTCTTGCTTCTATTAATTAGCTCCATCAGTGATTTAACAATCAGAAAAACACTAACAGGGGGGAGGGGGTTTGGGAGAAGGGGGTGGGATTATGGACATTGGGGAGGGTATGTGCTTTGGTGAGTGCTGTGAAGTGTGTAAACCTGGTGATTCACAGACCTGTACCCCTGGCAATAAAAATATATGTTTATAAAAAATTAAAAATTAAAAAAAAAAAAAAAAGAAAAACACTAACAAAAAAAATCAACAGGTTAACCACAGAGACTAACTTGTTTATATGAAACAAAGTGGCTGATTAAACAGGGCTTGCAAAAGAATGAGACACCCTGCAAGGAAACAAAAACATGACCAGCTAAACTCACCTTTAAATGTTCCATGAAACATCCTCCTCCATTACAAAATTCAAAGTAAATGATAATTATTTATTGAAAATAAAAGTTTATTTGGTTTCAAAAAAAAAAAAACAGATCAAACACAAATTACAGAATAATATAAAGTACCTGGCCCATGTCATCAGGCTCCCGAACAAATCGGACACCAGTTCTGGACCTAATTCGCTTAGTACCCTGTTGATCCCCATAGTCTTTGAGGGGTGAGGTAGGTGGAAACCGGGAGCTCTCTTTAGAGATGAAAGGAAAAAAAGAGAATAAAACATGCAGGAGAAGAAACAATCTAAAATTTTGTTCAGAAAATATATACATAGGACCTAACCCAAACTATTTCCCAACTATCTTGCTAGGGCCACAAAAGTGGCACAAATCTTCCTCTTAAAAGCAGATAAAATGAGCAATAGAAATAACTTGGAGATAGAAAACATCAAAAGTTTTAACTTGCTATGCTTTTCAAATATGTAATATGGTATTTCCCTTATTTATAAATAATAAATTGGCAAATAAAAATAACTTTTGTCTTTCTAAAATATAACTTTATACCAATAAAGCAATTGTCAAACAACAAAGTAATCTAAAATTTGAACACTGTTTAAAAATCAATACATTAAAAATAGCTAATTGTATCCAATTTTTAATCCATATCATGATCAACAGCAGTATTAACAATGTGGGCTACTAATGTTCACTTCTACGTAAATCACCTCTCTTCACTGCAAACTTTTCTGTTCTTCTCTACTCTAAGTCCTTTTCATTCAAATGTGATCTCAGTGTTGTAGGAAAGTATTAAGACTAACCACAGGCCAACCAAGAGTTACATCTTTAATCTAGCCGTTGAATTCCAGCTGCACACCAAAGATAAAATTCACCTGTTCTTAACAAGCATCATAGGCTATTTCTTAACCAGACTTTGAAAAACTATGAAGCTGGGAAGAGATTTCTCATCTAGAAAGTAAATCCTATTTGGGTATTCATTTTGATTAGAGGCAGAAAATTAAATTCAAGGTTTGTCAAGTAAAACTCTATGTAGTCTATGGAGTCTCAGAACAAATCTAATAGAATAACAAAGTCCCACTGAACATATTTCAAAATATTCACCATAAAATCACTGACAACTGCATCTTCTTAACTTCATTTGTATGATATCGTGTATGGGTCCTATTTCTTCAAAGATTAAATGTATTCAATATGGACCTCAGGAATACTTGTAAAACAAAAAGAGAGTTTTCAAGACATCTGAAGAGTTTACCTGTCACAGTGCCACCATCAAGGTCACTCGCAGTCAGACTTGTAACAGAAATACTTCTCCCTCCTGAGTTTCTCAATAAACGTTGACTCCGCAGCTGGCCTATTGATTGTTCCAAGCTTTCTTTTAACTGAAGAATATAATGAAGGAAAAGTTATTCTCTCTAAACAATTCCAAATACAAACAGACAAGAGATTTTTAAGCTACTTCTGAAATAATCGGAGTTCCCAAGGAGAATTTTATCAGAAAAAAATTTGGAGTAAGGTAAGAACTATAAACATAGAGGGGACCCAGGTGGCTCAGTCTTTAAGCATTTGGCTTCAGCTGAGGTCATGATCCCAGACCCTGGGAACAAGCCCCGTGTCAGGCTCCCTGCTCTACAAGAAGAAAGATTCTCCCTCTCCCACTCTCCCTGCTTGTGTTCCCTCTCTCATGGTTTCTCTCTGTCAAATAAATAAATAAAATCTTAAAAAAAAAACTATAAACATATAAACATAAATATTCTCAGAACCAATTCTAACATCTGGTTTTAAGTAGCATCTGTTGCTACCTATTCCATCTTTCTATTAGTAGAATGTGAAAAAGAGATCTACTACCTAAGGGCTTACAAAACCAGATTAAATGTTTAATTGATGTGCCAACCATACTTGGCCATATATCTGAGAGAATAAAGAGAGTCTTCCTCCCCTCTAAATATTCCTTCAGAAGCCCCAGGTCTATAACAAACAGGAAACTGTTTGTTACAGCTATCACAGTAACTGCTGCTATTAAAATAATGTGCATTGTCCAATTGCATATCAGAACATCTTTTTCATTCATTCAAAGACTTCAAATCCCAGAAAACTATGTGGGCAGATGTCAGTCTGTTAATACATACTAGGGAATAGAATTGTCCAAATGCCCTCTTCACATTATTAAGGAGTCAGCCAGCAGGGGATATGAGACAACTTTTAGACCTAAAGAGCTAAATTAAGTAAAAAGACACTGGATTGGGAGGGAGACAAACCATAAGTGACTCTTAATCTCACAAAACAAACTGAGGGTTGCTGGGGGGGAGGGGGTTTGGGAGAAGGGGGTGAGATTATGGACATTGGGGAGGGGAGATTATGGACATTGGGGAGGGTATGTGCTTTGGTGAGTGCTGTGAAGTGTGTAAACCTGGTGATTCACAGACCTGTACCCCTGGGGATAAAAATATATGTTTATAAAAAATAAAAAATTTAAATAAAAAAAAATTAAATAAGAGTGAAAATTTACGGTTTGCACATTTTTCTGGTACCACCATCTGTTACTGAAATGTATTTTTGAAATGGTTGCTACTATTTTTTTTTTATTTACCAAAAGATTATTAGCTCCAGCTGCTTTGCCTAACCTCTCTCCATATGCTGATTTATGGAAATATAAGCCAATAATAGTATTCCCAAAATGGAGAAATTCCCTTTCAAATGATACATTTTTATTTACATAACTATTTTGTTTTTAAAATGAAATCTATATATTCAAAGCTCATATATCACACACATTCTAATCATAATTTTGAGGTATTCTTAAAATATTTGTAAGTAATATTTTAAGTATCAGTAAATGAGCACTCATGAAACTGGAATGTGTTCTTAATGAACAGAAGACAGACAAAAAGCATTATTATCTGTGTTGTCTAACTTAGCATATACTTTGAAGTCAAAATAATCAGACATACTTATCCCTGTGAGTGTTGCAACACGCTATGTTGTTTATTGTCACAATGACACACAAATGAAACTGGGTTTAGGCCCACCTGTTTTGAGTGGCTAGAATATACCAAGTACTACATTAAGAACATAGCAAAGGCTTGAAGGTAGGGATTATTGAATGAATTAAAGAAACAACAAAGAAATGAATGTTTAGCAAGTGTCTAAACAGTGTGACCACATTAATAAATGTTAGTTATAATGAGCGATATAGGACTATGCTCATTTTTCAAATGATGAAACTCAAGTTTAGAAAAGTTTAATACCTTGTCCAAAGTCACTAAAGTGTTCTAGTAGAAAAAATCAGGATTAAATTTCAAATCTGACTCCAGAGTCCACATTTTTCCACTAGCCTCAAAGCAAAGTTCTATAAAAATTACTCTCCTGTCCAGCAATTTCATGAAGGACTTGGTAATATAACTTTAAATATAAGACTCTAAGAACCTAACTCCTAAGATCAAAATATATTTCCAAAAAGAAAGTCGCTACAGGATTTAACTGCTTGATTATAATTTCTTAATAGATTCTTACTACTTAACATTAAACTGAACTCTTCTCACCCTCAGGACAATTAGTAAAATTCAGCCAGAAAAAAAGGGGTAGGTACCTTCCACTTTGAGATATTACAAGTGGTTTGTGCCTGGCCCTAAACCATTACCATCATCCTTCTGGGATATCACTAATTATATCTGAGAACTGAAACCCACTGAATATAAGAAAAAACCTGCACTTTAGTATTTAACATTCAAATTCTTTCAAAGTCCATATGCCAGATGGCAAGATCCTATCACTCCCAAAGGGAAATTTTAATCAGAGTATTTAATTAGAAGAAAATTACCTATTAATGCAAGTCTCTAAGTCCTAACTTGATATTACTATATTCTCATCAATCTTTACCTTAAAAATGAACTTAACCAGTCTGCTGATTTGAATGAAGACAACTCTATTTTTCTCATATAAGCAATATTAACGGGTGTAGTACAGCTGTAGTCCAAATTTCCACTGCAAAGGTATTAACTTTTTATGTTGAATATTTTTTTAATATTATTCCTTGAGGGCATTCCATTTTTATAACATTAAACAAAAAACAGACCCTGTTCTCTCATGAATAGGAACACACAGTTCTAGAAATACTTTAAGCACTAAGCTTATCTATTGCACTATTTAATATGGGACTACAATAAGTTCCAAATCTTCATAATAAGCTTCCAAATAAAACCTTCCCCACAGGTCCTCTTTTGTCCAAATGTTCACAGACCTCCCAAGAAATTTGCAGCATGAGAAATAATGCAAGATGACACTTCCATAAAGTCGAAGTTCATTGCACCCAAAGATCCTAAGACAGACTATCCAACTAAATACGGCTCATTGGCTGGAACAGCTGCAGAAAATGATAGTGAAAAATCAATGGCTGTTATTTAGAAGGAGGGGGAAAACTGATGCTGATGTAGGCAACTTGCAGAACCTTCCACATCGCCTAAGTGGCAGCTAGAACTACCAACTTTGACAACCTGTCAATGCCAATCCTAGCTCAGTGCCATATTTCTTCCCCATTGTGTTTCTGGGTTTGTTTAATCTAAAATGCATTCTGGACATTGTAGCAGCTATAACATTAATGACTTGTGTGACAGTTGGCTTCTGTTTTTCTATCAGGTAATATGATCTCTAAAATTCAGGTTGTCAACATAAAGTATATAAGCCTTCAAACTCTGAATCAAAAATCCCAATTTTCAGAAATATGAACTCACAGCATCACACAAATGTGAGCAACCATGACTCAGAGAAGTAAATGAATCCTGATGCTAAGCTTCAGGGGAACATCCCACCACGGCTGTGTAACTAACTAGCCTTGAGACCACGGGCAAGTTAGCAACCATTCTGTGCCCCAATTTTTTCAGCATGTAGGTAAGGATAATAATAGCATCTATCTAATAGGATTGTTGAGAGAACTAAATAGGCTAATATAAAAGTGCCTGGGATATACTAATAAGCATATGGAGACATTACCGAAGAGCCTATGAAAAGGGAGGTACTGCTTCTCTATGAAACCCCATGGACTGCATCACTGATGCTTTAACACTGCTCAACTCCTCATAGAGAGGCCTTCACATATAATAAGCAAATAAGTGGGGTGCCTGGGTGGCTCAGTGGGTTAAGCCTCTGCCTTTGGCTCAGGTCATGATCCCAGGGTCCTGGGATCGAGCCCTACATCGGGCTCTCTGCTCAGCAGGGAGCCTGCTCCCCACCCCATCCTTTCTCTGCCTGCCTCTCTGCCTACTTGTGATTTCTGTCAAAAAAAAAAAAAGTTTAAAAAAAAAAATTCTCTCTGGCCACACACCACCCCAACTCAAATGCTTTCTTTCTCACTCTTTAAAAAAAAAAAAAAAAAAGCAAAGAAGGAAATTTAGGATTGTCAGTTATAAAGATTTAAAGGAACAAGGTAAAATTACATATAGTTCAAGAAGTCATCAAAAAGTAACCCAACATGACTCTTGACCTAGAGGCCTTACAAATCAACAGGAGTAATTCTCCCAGTTCTCTTGTTGAGGGAGATCATTCCAGAAGGGAAATGCTACATCAAATATTTGTATTTCCCCTCACCCACTTCAAATTAGGCTTACAAAGTTAAATCCCCATAAAACAGATACTAAATGTGTATATGTATGCACACACACTTCACCCATTTCCTGAAGTTTAGCAACAGAATCATTTACAAAATCTTAGTTAATAAAAATCTTTGTCTTCCCTACAGCAAAAGAATTGGTCTCATTTTCTAGGAAATCTCTTCTAGTGTAAAAAAAGAAATGC
This sequence comes from Mustela nigripes, assembly GCF_022355385.1. Classification (NCBI taxonomy): domain Eukaryota; kingdom Metazoa; phylum Chordata; class Mammalia; order Carnivora; family Mustelidae; genus Mustela; species Mustela nigripes. The sequence goes on along the minus strand of NC_081569.1, from coordinate 125,039,115 downwards.
TAATTTCAACAAGGCCATGTGTATTTAGAATGGAGAAATTTTTTAACATTGGACAGTGGTTAAATACTGGATTAACCTGTTTTAGGATGTTTAGGAGAAAAAAAAAAAAAAAACCCAGCAGATTCTATAGCAAGACTGGTATGAGTTACAGCATAGCCACCAAAAGATTAAGGAAACAAAAAAAGAAATCACTCTCCAGGGTCCTTCCCTAAACATACAAAGATTTTAAAAAATAAACAAATAAATAACAAAAACCGTCATTTTTGGGTAGGATAAATTCCATAGCAGTTTAATGTTAAGAAAGCAATTTTCATTGAAGAGCCCATCAGAATCATTTATGAGAAATATTCTTTCCAATTTATACATAATCCCATAGATTATGGCAGACATCACCCCAGGTAATTTACAGGTGGCAGGGTAAAAATCATTGCTCTAATGAGTAAGTATAACATAAGGCAATGAATGACATACCCTTCTAGTATGCTTCAGGGAAAAATCATGGAGAATCAACTGTTTTAAAAGGACAAAAATTTGGGGAAACGAAGGAATAGACTGTAGACCAGACTAAGGAATGGACCTAAAGCGGAAGGAAAGACTCTTGCTTCCTGTGTCTTATTTTTTTTTTTTTTTTTAAGATTTTGTTTTATTTGACAGAGAGAGAGAAATCACAAGTAGGCAGAGAGGAAGGCAGAGAGAGAGAGAGGGGAGGAAGCAGGCTCCCCGCGGAGCAGAGAGCCCGATGTGGGGCCCGATCCCAGGACCCCGGGACCATGACCTGAGCCGAAGGCAGAGGCTTTAACCCACTGAGCCACCCAGGCGCCCCCCTGTGTCTTATTTTTAATGAATAGTTTTGTATTCTATGTACTTTAAACTCAGAAGGAAATAAAACACCTGTTGATTTTATTTACTTTCCATATATAAAATCACATCCCAAGAGTGGTTTTGACTTTAGGCATACCACAGAGGCTGAATGCCACAGATTACATTTTGTGTTTTTAAATGTTTATCTATACAGAAGTTTACCTAATACATAATTTCCCAATTCCTCCATTCAAAGGAAATCTGCTGCCACAATTAAGCATCTAATATTGAGCATGAGAGAGTAAGTTTGTGCCTGATATTAGTTAATGCTGCTTAAGTTCTCACTAATAAATTAAAAAGCAAATAATTAATTCTCATTATTAATATGGTAGTTACATGTATACATGCATAGAAAATGCTAGGAAAGATATACAAGAAACTGTCAAATTGCTACGTCCTTGGAGTAGAACTCAAGGGCTAAGAGAGTTTTTAAAATTTATATAATCAATGAACATGTATTACTTTAAAATAAACCATCCATAAAATTCTTAACTCCCAGGAGAGTATCAGTGGCCCAAATTTAGTAAGTCTCAGTATAACTAATGTCCTAAATTCTTCTTTCTCTGACTTTAAACTTTCAAATTCAACAGAATCTAATCTATATAAGCTAACTGGCAATCCATTTGACAAGCTAATTACTAAAACATAGTAAAGCAATCTAAAAGCTAAAGGTGTTCACAATGGTTCCATTCTTAAACTCACCTCCCTACTTCTCAACAACTGCTTTCCAAAAAGATATGTAAGAAAAAAGGAAAACATATGTAAACATTCTCACGTGTTCTATAGCACCCGCCTGTCCATTACTATATTCTCGATACTGTCCAAGCATCTGGTCTACTTGTCTCAGGTTCCGACTGGTGTCCTTAAAAAAGAAAATGAATTTTATTAATTGTTCCAGTGTTTTTCTTAGCCTTTGTAGTATATCAAATAGCTAAGTTAACCATTTGTAAAAGATAGAATTTATATCATACTTAAGTTAGATATTAATATACTTTACAAATCAAATAAGTATTTTTAAAAAAAACTGAGAAACCCAAATCCATCTACAATTGACTGAAGCACACAATTTAAATCCTTATCCAAGATTCCATAATCAGTTGGCAACTATAAGGCTCTTCATTATTAATTTGTGCACCTAATTCACACCTTTTTTTTTTTAAAGATTTTATTTATTTATTTGACAGATCACAAGTAAGCAGAGAGGCAGGCAGAGAGAGAGGAGGAAGCAGGCCCCCTGCTGAGCAGAGAGCCCAATGCGGGGCTCGATCCCAGGACCCTGGGACCATGACCTGAGCCGAAAGCAGAGGCTTTAACCCACTGAGCCACCCAGGTGCCCCTAATTCACACCTTTTTTAAAGAAAAGGAATCCTGAGAGAATAAACCTAACAGACTATGTACAGAGAAGCAAATCATTAGGATCAATGTTATTTCAATTATAACTTCACCTCAGAACTTGATTAGGAAAAAAGGAAAAAAAAATATCCTTAAACCTTTAGCTATAAACAAATTTAGTTCTAATCACAACAAAAACTGTTTCCACCCAAATGAGCCAGGTTTTAACGGAGAGATTAATGAAGGTATCTCTCTCAAAAATATATACTTACTAATGTGTCTCATTGGTGGGAGAGAACAAGGATTTGTACTCTAAAAATCCAATGGCATGCTAGTTTACATAAGCTTAAAAAGAAAGCCTTTGAGTTTTAAGTCAAATTATGGCCTCTCCAACAGAAATTAGCCTCCTCTTATCTAAGCATACTAACCCAAAGCAATTAAAAGTCAAAATCCTTGCTTATGCAGGCAAGCAAAAATAAGAGATTAACAGGTAGGAAAAAAAAAACTCTTTTTCTTTTGCCCAGCTTGGTTGTGTTACCCTTCCCCCACCTCGTTTCCCAAGTCCTTTCTATGGAGAGGATATAAACTGCCACCATTCAAAATTCCAAACACAGTCAAAAGTTAGCCTCTGCATAAAAATGGCATCTCAGTATTGTTCATTCATGAGTAATCTGCCTGGCTAAAATATGAACAATTTATCTAAAAGCACATGTCCACAATAAGATAAACTGTGGTAGTTCATACTCGTTTTACTCCCACACATTTTATTTGGACATGTTGCCTTATCCCAAAACACTTCCACAACCTATCATATATTTCAAATATCTTTACTGACTGTGTTCGGCAGAATAATGGCCCCCAAATATGCCCAAGTCCTAATCCTTAACTTGTGTATATGTAACCTTACATGGCAAAAGGGATTTTGCAGATTTGATACATATCTTAAGTTAAGAACCTTGAGAAGGGGGTTGGGGGCACAGGGATTGTCGTGGATTACTGGGTGAACCCAAGGTAATCACAAGTGTCCTTAAAAGTAGAAGAGGGAAACAGAAGAGTACTCAAGAGTGATGTGATGTGATAAAGACTCAACCTGTCCTTGCTAGCTTTGAAGAGGAAGGAAGAAAGCCTCAAGAAATGTGGGCAGTCTCTGAAATCTGGGAAAGGCAAAGGAACAGATACTCCCTTAGTGTCTCCAGAAAGGAATGTAGCCCTACTAAACCCTGATTTGGGTCCAATAAGACCAGTGTCAGGTTTGATGTACAGAACTATTAAAAAAATATAACCTTGTTATTTTAATTATTAATTAATTATAAATAATTACTTAATTATACAATTAGTTTTACAGTAATATGTTATAGCAGCAAAAAAACTAATAGGCTGACCAAAACTACTTCTCAAAACTATTTAAAACCTATTACAAGCAACCATAGTTTAACTAACCTGTAGAGTACTTGTTATAGTGTTGATCTTCTTGGTGACGCCTACCGTAGGACGACTTAGAGATTCCCTGTATGTTGACCTGGCAGTCCATCGACTCAATCGATCACGAGTGCGAAAGTGGTCTGAATCGCTGGAGGATTCTGCCATTGATGTACACAATCCTTAAAACAAAGCCAGGTCAAGGTCAATCAAATAGTAAAGAGCATGGAAATATGAGATTAAATTAATTATTTGCATTTTGATCTTTTTAAGTATTGCATCGGTCCTTTGGCATATCATAATTTCTAAATATGTAGCTTGAAAACACAAGTCACTTCCCCATGTAGTTCTCTCCCCTTCATTTTTTCTGCCTTAAGAGAGTAATTCCTCAGATATGACTTGAGTCATGGTTACAAATAACAATAATCCCTTGGTTTGGGGCAATGCTCTTTCACAAATAGTATCTCACCTAATCTTACTAACAACACTGCTGATAGAAGGGACAGGTTAGGGTTAAATTGGCATCACTACAATTGAAAAAAAAGTCATTTTCCAAGGTAGGACCTACAGGTCTCAATATTGGTCTTAAGTCCATTCCACCAGGCTGTAAGAATGTGGGTGTCTTTAAACAAAAATACAACACTCGCAGAATGACCTAAAATAAGAGAACCCCATTCAGTGTATAGTGAACACTTTCATGCACTTTAACTAATTTTTTTTTCAGATTTTATTTATTTATTTGAGAGAGAGACAGTGAGAGAGAACATGAGTGAAGAGAAGGTCAGAGGGAGAAGCAGACTCCCCATGGAGCTGGGAGCCTGATGTGGGACTCGATCCTGGAACTCCAGGATCATGACCTGAGCCGAAGGCAGTCATCCAACCAACTGAGCCACCCAGGCACCCAAACTAATTTTTTTTTTTTTTAAGATTTTAGTTTTCAGTAATCTCCACTTCCAGTGTGGGGCTTGAACTCACAACCCTGAGATCAAGAGTCCCATGCCCTACCAAATGAGCCAGCCAGGCCCTACCCATGCACCCTAATTTAAAAATACAGAATTAAACAAATGCTATAACAGAGGTACAAACTCCATAAAAACAACTATGTGAGAAGATGGCATCTTGATTCACCAAAACAGAAAGCCAAACATCCTGAGTATAGTTTCATCAGTAGAAAATTCTCTAAATACGCTTTCTTTCCATCCTTACCTCAATATTTGATTTAACGCAAAAGAAAATTATTTCATGAGAAAACATCAGAAGTTTCAGAAAATCTTTTATGGAATTTTAAGAAAAAAATATATTTGGAACAGGAAAAGCATCAGAGAACACTCATTGATCAAAAGTGGAAGTTTACGGAGTATTCCAATTTCATTTTTTGCTTAATGGAGGCTTAACAATCTTTAACACTGTTATAATCTTCCTAAAATCTATAAATCTATATGGCCATTTCTTTCGGGCTTATTACATATAGTGTGATGAAAACTTTCATTACTGATCTAGAATGCTCTGAACTTTTTGAATCTTTATTCTGAATGCATCTGGGTAGTACATTACCATACATCTAAAACAAACATAAAGGGAATTTATTAAGTATAAATAGATCCTAGAGCAATTCATGAAAGCATTTATGTTTTTAAATGTTAGATTAAATAAAACTAAATAAAAAGATAAACAGCAAGGACCTTTGTTGTAAGTTTAGGGGTTTTGGGGGGGTTTTTGTTTTGTTTTTTTTTTTTTGAGTGAAATACAGTCTGTCTTTGCAGTATCAGAAAAAGAATCAATGGAACATCCAACTTCTAACAGCAGAGAGAGGGCTAGAGATTATGCTGTCAGACTCCTGTCTGTCCCCTGTGCAGGTCTCTCAACCACCTGCTGCACTGATCGCCTCTGCTTTGTGCCTCCCATCTCCTGCCCACAAGTCCAAAGGTACACTGCCCAGAGTGTAGTTCCCTCCCACATCAGTAAACATGAACAGAATTATTTAGCTTTGCTTTTCCTAGATCACAACTGTTTACGTCCAAAAGAATGTATTTGAGGAGAAATATTAAATATAAAGTTCAGCTTTTATACTGAGGAAATCACTTCCTATGTGTATGTCTTATAAATTGATACCACATGACCTAAAATTGTTTATTCTAAGTTAAAATACTTTCCAGCATTCTCCATTAGTGAAAGCAGAAGAACCAGCATTTTTTGATAAAAACTCTCTGCAGTGTAGGGGTAGAAGGAACATACCTCAACATCATAAAAGTCACATACAAAAAAAACACAGTCACTATCATTTTCAACAGGGAGAAACTGAAAGCTTTTCCCCTACGTCAGGAACATGACAGTGATGTCCACTCTCACCAATTTTATTCAACATAGAACTGCAAGTCCTACCCGCAGCAATCAGACCACAACAACAAAGGCATACAAATTGGTAAAGAAGTAGTCAAACTCTCACTCTTCACAGATGACATGATACGACATGTAGAAAACCCAAGACTCCCCCCAAAAACTGCTAGAATGGATACAGGAATTCAGCAAAGTCACAGGATATAAAATCAATGCACAGGAGTCAGTTGCATTTCTATACCCTAATAATGAAGTAGAAGAAAGAGACATTAAAGAGTCTACAATTGTACCAAAACCATAAGATACCGAGGAATAAACCTGACCAAAGAAGTAAAAGGATCTATACTCTTAAAAACTCTAAAGCGTCTGCCTTCAGCTGGGGTCATGATCCCAGGGTCTTGGGATCGAGTCCTGCATCAGGCTCCTTCCTAAGCAAGGAGCCTGCTTCTCTCTCTGTCTACTCCTCCCCCTGTTGTGCTCTTCTCTGACAAATAAAATCTTAAACAAAACAAAAAACTACAGAACACTTAAGAAAGAAACAACACAAAGAAATGTAAAAAACCTTCCATGCTCATGTACTGGAAGAACATATATGGTTAAAATGTCTATGCTACCCAAAGTAACCTACACATTGAATGCAATCCCTATCAAAATACCATCAGCATTTTTAATACAGCTGGAACAAACAATCCTAAAACTTGTATGGAACCAGAAAAAAAACCAAATAGCCAAAGTAAAAAAATACTGAAAAAGAAAACCAAAGCTGGAAGCATCACAATTCAGAACTTCAAACTATATTACAAAGCTGGGAATACCAAGATAGTATGGTACTGGCTCAAAAATAGACACATAGATCAATGGACTAGAATAGAAAACCCAGAAATGGACCCTCAACTCTACGATCAACTAATCTTCAATAGAGCAGGAAAGAATTTCCAATGGAAAAAAAGACAGTCTCCAACAAATGGTGTTGGGAAAATTGGACAGCCACATGCAGAAGAATGAAACTGAACGAATTTCTTACACCATACACAAAAATAAACTCAAAATGGATGAAGGACCTCAATGTAAGACAGAAATCCATCAGAATCCTAGAGGAGAACACAGGCAGACACCTCTTTGACCTCAACTGCAGGAACTTCTTACTAGGGAAACAAAGGCAAAAATGAACTACTGGGATTTCATCAAGATAAAAAGCTTTTGCACAGCAAAGAAAACAGTCAACAAAACAAAAGATTACCGACAGAATGGGAGAAGATATTTGCACATGTCTTATCAAACTCAACACCCAAAGAACACTCAAGAAATAATCCACTCAAGAAATGGGCAGAAGACATGAACGGCATTTCTCCAAAGATAACATACAAATGGCCAACAGACACATGAAAAAATACTCAGCATCAAGGAAAGACAATCAAAACCACAATGAGATACCACCCCACACCAGTCAGAATGGCTAAACTTAACAAGTCAGGAAACAACAGATGTTGGCAAGAATGCAGAAGAGGAACCCTCTCCCTCTTACTACTGCTGGTAGGAATGCAAACTGGTGCAGTCACTCTGGAAAACAGTATGGAGGTTGCTCAAAAAGTTGAAAATAGAGCTACCCTATGACCCAAAAACTGCTCTACCAGGTATTTATCTAAAGGATATATAAACATGGTGATTCAAAGGGGCACCTGCACTGCAGTGTTTATAGCAGCAATGTCCACAACAGCTACACTATGGAAAGAGCCCAGATGTCTATGATCAGATGAATAGATAAAGAAGATGTGGTATGTGTGTGATTATCATTTGTATGTGTATACACACGCACACAAACACACACTGGAATATTACTCAGACATTAAAAAGACTGAAATCTTGCCATTTGCAACAACATGGATGGAACTAGAGGGTATTATGATAAGCGAAATAAGTCACAGAAAGGCAAATACTGTATGATTTCACTTATATGTGGAACTTACCAAAACAGATGAACATAGAGGAAGGGAAGGAAAAATAAAACAAGATGAAAATTGACAGGGAGGCAAACCGTAAGGGACACTGAAGGTTAGGAAACAAACTAAGGGTTGCTGGAGCGGAGGTGAGTCCTGGAAGGTATAATTGTGTGATGGACATTAAGGAGGGCACCTGATGTAATGAGCACTGGGTGTTATATGCAACTCGTGAATCACTAAATTCTACCACTGGAACTAATTTTTAAAAGAAGAAGAGGAAGAAGCCATAAGTGACTCTTAACAATAAAGAACTGAAATTGAAGGTTGATGGAAGGAGATGGGTGGGGGATGGGCTAGAGAGATGATGGGTATCAAAGAGGACACCTGTTGTGCTGAGCAATGGGTGTTGTATATAACTGATCAATCACTGAACTCTACTCCAGAAACCAATATTGCACCGTATGTCACGTAACAAAATTTAAAATATATATAGTTATCATTTCTGCTTCTGACATGTATCCTTCTAATATTTTTAATAAAATATTTAGAACATTATAAATAAAGTCTTAGTACCTTTTCACCCCACCCTCCACCCAGTAGTATTCCTGCCTCACATCAGGGACAACCACTAGCATGATTTTGTGTTTAACTCTCCAATATATACTTTTACTGCGGGTGAATGTACCTCACAGTCTTTCTTAAGGAACACACTTTATAATCAGTTGGTAACTAATAACAAGTGAAAACATGAGGTATCTGAATTTAATTTGGAAACAGTAAAACGTAGCAGCATTAACTAAAAAACTGAACTAAATTATGTGTAATTGTCAGACAATACAAAAAGAAAGACCTCACTTACCCCTACTAGGGATTACATATTTTTAATAAGATAAAATCACACTTTCCAGCATGAATTTCACTGGTACACACACACAAAGTCTTCGGCTATTACTTTCAATTACTCTGAGCAACAAAAGATGTTCAAACTCCTGCATCTGATGGAACTCCTGTAAAGATATCAAGATGTAAGATGAAAATGATCTGAGAATTGTGATGGCTTTTTTTAATACAAAATATGAAACATTCAGCAACCATACAACCATATAATTAAGTACCTTAATTATACATAAGTGTCATAAATGTTGAAGAAACATTAAAAAATCCATTAAAAAAACAGAAATTAGATCATTTTCATTGTTGATAAAAATTGAGCACTTATTCCAACTGCTATTGACAACCCACAAGGTCAAATGTGACCCTCAAAGCTGGGAGAGCACCCACCCTAAGTGTCACAATACAGAAGGCAGCTGTGGTGGCAGAGATCCAACCTTATCAAAAGATGCCATGTCTCATCAGCCAGCACCACCACTCCCCAGACAGAGAGCTGAAGGAGGGAGAGATAAACAAAAGAGAAAAGAGCAGCTACTAGAATTGGCAAGAGGCTAATGCCAGCCACATAATCAGAACCTGGAATGAATATATGGAGAGCCATTCAAGTAGTTCCGAAGAGCCCCTTAATATAACTGACTTAAAAAAAAAAAAAAAAGCACAATGCAGTAAGTGCCAATAACATACACTTCATTGCATTAAGACTATTTTATTTTAGATTACAATTTTTAAAAATAATTTAAAAAATATTGAATATCCTACTATCAGTGGCATTAATAAAAATTGACCAGGCTTCTGAAAATCTTCTCCCAAGTGAAATTGTACCCAGAGCACTAGATTTATTCCATGTTGATAAAAGTTTATTGAGAGTGGTCACATAAGTAAACACTATGCATGGCTATAAAAAAAAACTGTTCTACCTAATTAACCTAAAATGTAAATTAAACAATGAGATGCTTTTCTAACCTATTAAGTTGTTTCCTGTTAAATAATAATATCTATGGTTAGCCAGGTTGTCAGGGAAAGAGCACTCCTCTACTGTCCTACTGGGAATGTGTAAATTGACATAAACTTGTCTGATATAAGCAGGCAGTATGAATCAAGGGTAGTTTGTATGTATCACCTAACTAACTAAACTTCCAGAAATTTCCCCTAACAAAATCATCTGAATACATACAGAATTTATATGCGAGGATATTTACTGAGAAGTTATAATAGAGGTAAAATAAAAACTTAAAATTTCAAATTATAAAAGAATGGTTAAAATACAGTAACTCTAATGCAATGAAACAGCATACAGATACTAAAAAGTCTGTTTCTGGAGACATTTTATAGCAACACAAAGACAAAAGTATGAGTTTTGTAATAAACATCATATGCAGGCTATACATGAATATAAATTATCGGTAAAAAAATTTAAAGGAGCAGGAAACAACAAAAGGGTAAGAAAATAAACCAAAAGTATATTTATTATCTAGCATTTATAGTCAATTTCTATATTTTCAAACATTCCTATCTTTCCTGATTTTTCACCTTTCCTGAATTTTCCACAATGACTGTATAATCAGAAAGAAAAATCTAATATATACTTAAAAGAAAAAAAATATATAAACATAACCTGTAGAGATAAGAGATTAATAACAGGATGACAGCCTGGAAAATGTGTTTAAATAAAAGCTGTATTCAGAACTCCCTTTTTGTTGATAATTGTTTCCTTCTCCCAAGTAACTTTCCTGATCAACTACTGAGTCTCCTGACACCTACCTAAGTGGGGTCACGTCGTTAGTCCTAATCAACTGATGAGCTAAAGAAATGGGATCACAATGTCAGTGTCTGCTGTTCCATGATGAAAGAAACCATGTATCATGAGTTTATGAGCTAAAAAAAAATATTGTTTAGGGCGCCTGGATGGCTCAGTGGATTAAGCCACTGCCTTCGGCTCAGGTCATGATCTCAGGGTCCTGGGATCGAGTCCCACATCGGGCTCTCTGCTCAGCAGGGAGCCTGCTTCCTCCTCTCTGCCTGCCTCTCTGCCTACTTGTGATATCTCTCTGTCAAATAAATAAATAAAATCTTTAAAAAAAAATATTGTTTAATCATGTATGATTCTATCTTTGCAATTTTGCTGAAGGACAGTCATTAGATTCAAAAACTGACTTTCTTAAACATTCTAAATACTGGAACAAACTTAAAAGTTGAAGGACTCTGTGAAAGTATACTAATGGGCACCGACATAGCTTATACAATCAAATTCTGCTTTGAATAACAAATTAAAAATGGGTTGAGAATGATATTTAAACACAATTACAATTTGAAGCCCAAAGAGAAATTACTGAGATGAGTAGAAAAACATCGCTGTATGCTCAAGAAAAACCCATCACTATGGTTAAAGATTTAAAAGAAGAAAGTTCAGTTGGATTAGAACTCTGTTCTCACCTTCATGAATTTGAGTATGACATATGTTGCCAGAAAAAAAGGAAAAAAGGAGTTGCTAAAATTGAAGACTGCCTGAAGAACTCTTTCAAGAACTGTTTATTTATTTAAGCACAATTTAAACGAGCGGAATCATCTAAATCCTGGTTAAAGGTGAGAAAGGCATTTCCTCCAACTGAAGAAAAAGCAGTAAATGTTCTCTGCAGCTTACTACCACCTACTGGTACAATAAAATTTCTCTTTGATGAGATGATGATAACATTCACGCTGTCTGCTTTTCAAATGCTGAGGTTTTTCAAAGACTCTAGAAAAGACTAAGATGGGTGACCTTGGGTGAAAGTCTCCGGAGTCTTAGAGAAAGCAGTTGATCTGAAACCAGATGGTACAATTCTTAGAGTAGTTTATTTAGCTGTTCCCAACACATCAGTATTTAAAGGCATAAATATTGTTGCTTCTGTCTTAATGAACATTATAAAGAAGACAGACAGCCACCAGAGCAAGTAATGAACCCTCATCAATTCACTCCCACTGAGGATCCATCAAAAACAAATGTCCATATGCAAACCTGAACAGACCAGAGAGTGCAACTACGTTCAACCCCTAGGAGGACTGGTGGGGAGTCTTTACAAACTCAAGTCCACTTCTTTTGTTATTTGACCTCAAGAACCCTCAGACTGTCTTCATTATAATGATGCACATTTGTATGTATGAGAGCTATAATTTATTGATTCTCAAGTCTCTTTTCCTCAGAGCCAGTTTAAAACAATTAGGATTTGCAAGCTGTTCCATAAAAGATAAGCACCCAGCATCAGGGGTGATATTTCACAAAGGCTGACTACTGCATGTTAAGTAGGTGATTGCTTCTGTGGCCTTCAAGTGCTTCAGCTGTCCCTGTCCAAGGCAACTGTCCCCCATGTTCAAGGTGATGATGGGGGAAGATGGGAAGTGGATTTTAAGCTTATTCGTTAACCAAGTTCAAATTTTAGAAAGCATTTCTCACTGTTTCAATAGCTGTAGGACTTGAGAGCTTTATTCTCTCCTTCAAGAGAAAAAATTAATAAGCCAGCCAAGGTTACCATGTACAATTATCAATTGTACCTGTCTTCTTTACACCAGTGCTCCTCTGTAACTTCAAACTCTCAAAAGTTTTCGATAAGTTAATTTAAGATCAAAATTAACAGTCTAGTCCATCAGCCAGTTCTCTATTAAGTCAATAGATAATGTAAGACACAGGAAACAGAATGAAAGAGATGCAATAGATTCAAGTATTCATCATTTACTCAATTGTCACCACATTAGAAATGGAAGATGAAAGTAAATTTAAAAAACCACAGTCCTTGATGGGATAAAAAGGCTTATGAAAGTAATATATGTGGTGAGCTAAGTAATATAACAAAATGCCAGGGGAGTTGGGTCAGGATCCTTTCACTCATCTGGAAGGATGAATAAAACTTTGACAGATGAGAAGGAAACTGGATCCAGTTAAAAACCATCTGTCTCAAAGGAACTATGGGGTGCCTGGGTGGCTCAGTGGGTTAAGCATCTGTCTCTGGCTCAGGTCATGATCCTAGGGTTCTGGGATGGAGCCCCTTATTGGACTCCCTGCTAAGTGGGGAGTCTGCTTCTTCCTCTCCCTCTTTCCCTCCCCACAGTCATGCTCTCTTACTCGCTCTGCTGTCAATTAAATAAACAAAAAATATTTTTTTAAAAAAATTTTAGGGGCACCTGGGTGGCTCAGTGGGTTAAAGCCTCTGCTTTTGGCTCTGGTCATGATCCCAGGGTCCCAGGATCAAGCCTCGCATCAGGCTCTCTGCTCAGCGGGGAGCCTGCCTCCCCCATCTTACTCTGCCTGCTTGTGATCTCTCTCTGTCAAATAAATAAATAAAATCTTTAAATATATATATATATATATATATATATATATTTTTTTTTAAAGGAACTAAAGAAGGTACAAATAAACAAAGCTCTCACATCCTTTCACCAGTGTGTAAATTTAACTGTCTCCAGATATTCATAAATGTCCCAGGGGCAGGAGTAAGGAGGGGCTGGGGTGTTTAAATCATCCCCAGTTAAGAACTTTTTAGAAAATTAACACTTACACTTACACACACACACACACACACACACACACACACACACGGTCTGATTCTTTATTGTATATTCCACTTATTCCTGTTGCTGTCATGCTTTTCCTCTCTCTCACACACACACACTTCCACACTCTTCTACTCCATGGGTGAAGCCAGGCAGGCTTAGCCCCACCGGCTACATTTTGCTCCCTTTACTCCAATATCTCTTGAGTTCAAGGACAGAGTCACAGGAACCAGTGCCCAGCCAGCAGGGAGCAGGGGTGTTTTGGGAAACAGCAATGCAGCATACAAATTGACTGCTTATTTAGACATGGAGAAAAAAACTAGTAGCTGCTCAGATAATTATGTATGTGCCAGTTGATAAAAAATCAGTGCTGTTTTAAAAGAAAATAAAGTTACTCCTTGTCTCACAATCAGAATGCTACAGATATTTTAGATTTTTAAATAGAAAGTAAAACATGTCAATATAAAAAACAACAAATGAACACTGAAGAAAAAAAATTACAGAAAAAAGGATGCTAATAAACCCAAGATGGATTTATTACTTTCAACTAAACCCTAGATTTGCACTCCTACATTTATTTGCCAACAAAAAAAAAAAAAAAAAAAAAAAAAAAATTACAATATTCCCAAAATAGCAGATAAGAATGAAGTTCTCTGGGGGTACAGATGACCTCTACTAATTGTCCAAACTGCTTCAGACTGGACAAGTTAACAGCATGGACAAAGATGGCACTAGCATACCCAAGTTTCTGCACCATTTTATTTACATTGGAGGATGAAAACTGGAAGACTAATACGAAATCTAGGCAACCAACATGTACTTAAAAATAACGCTCACTATGTAACTTTGAAGCCTTAAATTTTTCTTTGAAGATTTAATTTGAAAACAAAGAGATTTCACATAAGAATTCCAATTTCCAGCTTCTCTTAAAAAAATTCAGAGCAACACTGGGGGGTAACTTCCCATGGCAACATGGACTTAGTACCTGCTCTAGAGTCAGGAACCCACCTTCCTGTTTTCCCCAGTCCCCATTGGACCAGCTTCATACGGTGCACTATGTGACTGGCCCCACTTAGCACCTGAGCTTTCAACTTTATTTTAGGTAGAGAACCAAGACAAAGGAAGTTTACCAGTCTTCCCCAGTTAAAAATGAGCAATCTGATCATGAAGAATGAATCAAGGTTAAATGCTCAAAAGATAATGCTTTCCTCTACAGACAAGAAGAAAAAATGGATAATAGAATTTTGATATTAGCCATCCCTGTAGACTATAAAACCAGAAGGATATACTACTACTGAGCAGAAGGATTAAAACTACTTAGAATGTTTTCCCACTTAGAATGTTTCCCTATTGTATAGATCAGAAAGTACTTGCAGAACAAAAGTGTACTACAGGGCACAATTTGGCTCTCACTCTTCAACCATCCCTGTACACACTGCCTTCCTACAACAGATGGAGTTACCTTCCCATGGAGTTACCAGCCTCCTGCCATTCTCCCATCACCATGAGGATGTGCCCAGGCTATGCTGTTGGAAGGTATGGGATCCACGGTTGCCCAGTGGCTTCCAGCTTAGATCAACAGACCAGCCAGTCGAACACAGACAAATTAGTGAGTCTAGGGATGATAAGCAGACAGCTTAGCTAACCCAATACACAAGCAACAAACATGTATTGTTGTATGCCTCCAAGGTTTGATCTGTTATGCAGTAAAAGCTAACTGAAAAATACAGTTCACAAATAAATCATTGGATTTGGTTCAGAAGATGGCTAATTTCCTGAAGTTTCCTCTTAAGCCTACTCTCCATGAGAAAACAGGTTGGTTTCAGGCTGTCTTCTAATGGTAGAAGAAAGAAAGGACAGATTCAAATTAGGATTCAGAAAGTAAACATAAGCAATTGATAAAACAAGTAGTAACTGATAAAAACAAGCTAGTAATTTTTGAGAAAAAATTCTAAACTACCATAAATAGCAGTTGGAGATATTTGTTCTCTGTAAAACATTAAAAAGAAACAAGCAATTTCTTAAGTATATTATGAAGTACACTTGTTCTCTTCCTCCTTGTTTTTAAAGTATAGAAAGAGGGACGCCTCAGACCTTCAGCTGAGGTCTCAGGGTACCATAAAGTGCTCCTTGCTCAGGGGGGAGCCTGCTTCTGCCTCTGCCTGTTTCTGTTTTTTTGTTTTTTGTTTTTTAAGATTTTATTTATTCATTTGTCAGAGAGAGAGAGAGACAGTGCTCACAAGCAGCAGAGTGGCAGGCAGCTGCCTCTGCCTGTTTCTGCCTACCGCTCCCCCTGCTTGCGCTCTCTGACAAATAAATACATTAAAATCTTTAAAACAAAATATAAAAAGAAACTCCTCTTGACTTTCCTAGTGAACAAAACAACACTAAAAATTTTAAGAAAATATTTTATTGCTATTTATACCTTAGATTTGCATATTGCTCTCTGGCTTACAAAGCCTTTTCATTAGCCTTTTCTCTCTTGATCTCCATTTCAATCCAGTCAAGTTGGTACAATTACAACCCACTGCTTTTGCTGCCTTTAGAAAAACAAAGCTTTGAGTAAAATACTTGTCTGTGAGGACTCTGCTAAAAGGCTACAATAACAGAAATGGAATCCACATGTTCTGTCTCTAAGCTAGTGCTTTTTGCACTGCATTCTATATATTAAAAAACTATGTAAATTCCAAATACACTGCCCAATCACTGAAATGTTTTGTCTTCCCCTACCATATTTCTTATGACCCATCCTCTCGCTCCAAGAAATGCACCTAGGGCCAGAATATTCCATACGTACTTGTTTAAAGGTTTATATGATGAATATAAGATAATAAAGTACTAAAAAGGTGCTGTAAACCCAACTTACTACTGCTATTTTAAGATGTCTTTCAAATAATCCTTCCTCTTGTTAAGAATATTTACAACACATTTCAGGAAGAGAAGTATACCTATTTTTTTAGAAACCATACCCTAAAACCTTAAACTTTAAAAAAAATATTCTCTTCATAGTGTATACATATTTTCTGTTTCTCTTTTTCTGCCACTCTCAATACCCAGACTTCTCTCTTGTCCCATTACTCTTTTACTTTGCATCTTTAGATGCATCTTTTATGATGAAAAAAAAAATGGAATATATTTTTATTGTACCTCTGGATATGTTTACTCTAGAGTTTGGCACGTATTCTTATTTTTAGAAATGGATAAATAGAATGATTTGTATATTCTTTCCAAAATATTAAAAAAACACACACTTACAAAATTTACTTTAAAAGGTCTGGAGTTCTTAAGTTTGACTTGAACCATGAACTGTTTCTGGGAATGCTTTTTAAAAGCATGAATAAAAATGTTAAAACCTATAGGGTTAGAAAGGAATCCAATTATAATGAAATGCACTACAGTATCACTGAAAACCAATTACATTTAAAAGTTAAATTACTGGGAGTACATAGAAGTAGACCTTGGTTAAAAACCTCAATTTCAAAACCCTTCAGGAAAACAAAAAACAAACCAAAAAAAAAAGTTGAAATATTAATGCTGAATAACTAAGGCTTTCACATCACAGCTTATCACATGACAATAACCCTACAAAGTACTATTGTCATCACAATTTATACATAAGAGGCGTAAAGAAGCTAAGTATGAGTCTCCAAGTTTATATACAGCTCCCGTGACAAGGCTGAGTCTTGAACCTTTCTCCAAAGCCCACATTCCTATTTATCCCTTCTCATCGCCACTGGAACCAATAATCATTTGGACTTTTCTCAACTCAGTCCTAGCCACCAAAATAGTTTCTCTAACTGAGTCTTTTTCTAGCCTTTCCAGCTCTCAAGGACACTTCACTGCCCATGGAAGATTGAGTCTAAGTTCTTGAATCAGGAATTCAAGACCCTCAGCTAGCCACTCTCCTCTCCAACAAAAGAACCATAGAAAACGTAAGGTCTGCGTTCAGCTCTCGATCCCAACTATTCTCCTATCACTTCCCCCTCCCTAATATTGTGAGTTCTGTCTAGAACACCTTCTGCTGTGTACTATTGCCACTTAATGAAATTTCACTCATCTTTCCAGGCATAGCACAAATAATACAATCTCAGTGAAGCCTTCCATCTCCAGCTAGAAGGGATCTTTCCAACCTCAACATTCTTATAGCTCTATAAGGATAGCAAGACATTTATTAAACATGTCCTTAATGTAACTGTTTGTGTCATGGAATTTTTCTTCAATTCCTCAAATATAACAAATATGGCAAACTCATTTCCCTGCTGGATTCATAGCCTAGAACCTTCTTTTCACTCCTTTCCCTTAGTAACTCTTAATTTCTCCTTCAAATCTCAGTTTACAGGAAACTTTCCTTAAAAAGCTTTCCTTCACTGCCCCCACCCAACTCTGGGCAAAGTGCCCACAGTGAATACAACTGCATCTCAGCCCATGGACTGCTAACTGGCTGTTTACTGGTCTGTTCCCTCAGTAGACACTCCATTTACTTTGTTCATGGTTGTGTTTCAAAACCTTGCATAGTGCTGGGCATGTAGTTGGAACATTTTCAAATGGATTTACAATTAAATTTTCTTTATTACCCTGTCTAATTAATCCAGAGACAAATTTCAAAGAACAGGACTTCACAAATAGCATGTACTAATTAAATAACAGCTGCATGAAATAATTCTAGTGGTAAATGGCCTAAATTATCTTAAGCCTTCAAACAATATGTATTGAACTGAAAAAAAGTGTAAAAATGAATACTTGATAATGTGTCTGTTTAGGGTAAACAAGGACAAACATTTCAAATTGACTTGAATACATGTATTAAAACTTATAACTGAATCAAATTTGGAGAGTTTCCTTGACTTACTACAAATCACTTTAGTTTATCATTGTCGTTTGCAGCTACCTGCATTCCTCAATTTTTATTTATCTGTACTATGGAGCTCTAAACTCCCAATTACTTAGGCTCTTTATCATCTGGGTCCATTCTCAGTACTGCTTCAACATACCAATCACTGCTCACAGGTAAACCTATTTTGCCATTTTAAGGCCTTCACTCTCCCACCATCAAGCTTTTTCTTTCTTTCTATGATCTATAAAATTTGCCTATCTCTTCTTCCTTTAAAACACTATCATAGGGCTTTTAGTGATTGGGTCAGAGGAGGCCAAGGTGCAACTGCCTTCAGTCCTCCTAAATCCAAGTTCTTCCAACACTAGCCATTTCCGCCATGCCACCTAGGTTCAACTCCAACCAAATCAAACACATGTACCTGATGTGCACTGGTGTGGAAGTCAGTACCATGTCTGCCCTGGCCCCGGAAGATAGGCCCTTGGGATCTGAATCAAGTAGGACCCTCTGTCTCCGCCCCGATTATCAAAACCCTCAAGGAATCACCAAGAGAAAGAAACAGGAAAACATTAAGCACGGTGGACATATTACTTTTGATGAGACTGTCAACATTGTCTAAAAAATGTGTCACGGATCTTTAGTCAGAGAATTCTCTGGAACCATTAAAGAGATCCTGGGGATTGTCCAATCTGTGAGCTGCAATGATGATGGCTGGCACCCTCATGACATCATAGATGACATCAACAGGCAGTGCAGTGGAATGCCCAACTACTTAAAAACTACAGAGGAGGGGCGCCTGGGTAGCTCAGTGGGTTAAGCCTCTGCCTTTGGTTCAGGTCATGATCTCAGGGTCCTGGGATCAAGACCCACATTGGGCTCTCTGCTTAGCGAGGAGCCTGCTTCCCCCTCTCTCTCTGTCTGCCCCTCTGCCTACTTGTGATCTCTCTCTGTGTCAGATACATAAATAAGATCTTTAAAAAAAAAAAAAGAACTAGAAAGGGAAATATTTCAATAATGAATCATTTGACAACCAAATAAATAAATAAATACTAATCATAGGTCACTTCTTCAATGACATCTCTCTTCATTGAGAAAAGCCTAGTTCAGGGCTTACTTACTTTAATTCACCCCTCCATTCATCTCTAAGCGCATTTGTCCAGGAGCACTCACTCATTCATTCATGAGCACTTACACGGCAAATCTGATGCACAGGGTAGACTCTAAATGTTCATCAGCTAACTGGATTCGTGTAACCACAAATACTCCCCTCTCCCAAACACTCCAAGCACCAGCATTGTACAGATCTATGTTAAGAGTTGTAAGAATTTCAGGGAGGTGTGCATTATCTGAGAAAGGCCAGATCAGTCTCTTAGGATCATTGGTAACAATTAATAACAAGACACCAGAAACAAGGTTAAAAATCTAAAGGACAAACACAGAATAATATTTGCAATATATGAGAATGAAGGGATTAATCATCTCTTTTTAAAAATGGGGGGGAAAAAAAACAGTGCAGTAGTAAAGGATACGAAAGGATATGTAAACAGGCTATTCACAGAACATACACAGCCCTAACATATAACGTACTTTACTTCCCTAACAATTGCAAATTAAAATGATAAAATCAAATTCTTGTTTCTCGGTTTTGTGCAGATGAAAAAAAGCTTTGGCACAGGTACACCTTGCTTTAAGAGTATTAACTAGAATAATTTATCAGGGTGCCTGAGTGGTTCAGTTGTTTAAGCATCTGCCTTCAGCTTGGGTCATGATCTCAGAGTCCTGGGATCCAGCCCTGCATGGGCTCCCTGTTCAGTTGGGAATCTGCTTCTCCCTCTCCCTCTGCCCCTCCCTGTCCCTCCTGTGTGTGTGTGTGTGTGTGTGTGTGCGCGCACGCGCACACGCTTGCTCTCAAATAAATAAAATTTTTTTGTGTGTGTGCTTTTAATTTCTATTTGGGATTCACTTGATGAGGACTAATGCGTGGGTTGGTCACTTCACTACTGATATATAAAATCTTTTATAAATAAATAACATAGACTAATTTTTCTGGAAAACAACTGGCAAGACAAAAATAAGTAATATGTATGTTTTGACTCAGAGATTTTATAATAAATATTATTCCAAAAAAATAAAAGCAGATGAATGTATACATCTTACATGTAGGTGTGTGTATAATTTCACTGCAGAATTAGAAAAGAGAATAAATAAATAAATAAATAAACAAGAAAAAACAATACATTAAATGGATCCAGTCGTTGAGATACTGGTAGCAGTTAAAACAGACAAGATAGAAACTTATGTGCTAACATGTACTGCATTAATAAGAAAGAAAAACACACTATAAAATAGTATGAATAGACTGGAAACATTTCATAAGAGAATCAACCTAGTGACAATATTAGACAGATAACAATGAACCCTAGATTATTTTCATTTACTCCCAGATGTATCAAGACAGTATTTCAGAACTTCAGGGCTAGATTATTCTAATCAGGCCCCTCCATCTCTAAAATTCCTTAATTCTAAGAATTTTGTACAACATAGAATTTTTGTACATCTAAGAATTTTATACATGGTGTTATTGCAAGGTCCCAATGCATCTCCCCTCTATATTGAAGGGCCCTTTATCAAAATGTAATATGAAAATATTAGGGCTCCTGGGTGGCTCAGAAGATTGAGCATCCCACTGTTGGTTTCAGCTCAGGTTATGATCTCAAGGTTGTGGGATCGAGCCCCGCATCAGGCTCCATGGCTAATAAAGAGTGTGCTTAAGATTCTCTCTGTTCCTCTCTCTTAGCCCCACCCCCCCAAATAATAAAAAAATCTTTAAAAAAAAAAAAAGCTATAGACCCCTTTGAACATATAAAGAGATAAGTAACAGTAAACACAGCTTATATAGTATATCTAATCTAAAAATGCTAACTGTAAATCAAATCTGATTAGAGAACAGTCATAAACACCAATGCAGCCTCTTTGCAGTGGGCAGGGCTGGGATTTGTCAAAAGATCTGGGGACAAAGACCACTGTTTTGGCTCCAGATAGCAAGCAAGTCAAAAAAATCTATCTGAACCTCGACTGCCTCAATTGCAAAATGAAAATAAGAATTAAAGTATTATATCAGTAACAGGTAAAAGGTGCTTAAAACATGGCTTGGGACAAAATGAGTTCTCAAATACTTGTCTAACAGAAACAGTTACATCATTGTTGCTTTTAAGTTATCTAGTTTGTTGCCCTGAATTTTTGTAACATCAAATCTGTTTGTTCATCTGAACTTTTGTTCACCCGTTTCACAACCATCCTATCTTTATACTGCAGGTTAGAAAGGAGTTTCTTGCCCCCCAAAAGTCTATCTCTTACCCGCCCTGTGTAAAAATCTGTTAACTCGGAAACTTAGGGAGAAAGCCTACTTACAAAGCACACCCCCAAAACTCCGTGTTGTTCTCCTCTGTGTTCTCCTCAGTGCTCTTCTTAGGCACATATGTCTGCCTCCTATCATTTCTTCATGAGGTTCAGGGCAAAAGGCCTCGTCAAGTAGATGATCTTTGGTCGCCCCTACACTTTCCCCAAACCACCTACAGATAAATGAAACAAGGGGTAAGACACAACTACAAACTTAATTTTATATATATATAATAAAGGATGAAAATAAGCTCACCCTCACCATGCACAATTTATAGCATAACAGACAACAAAGAAAATGCTCCTTGTGTCATGCAAAAGCCCCAGTGAATTCATAGGAATTCTTCACATCCAAGTATCCAGCCAGCATACTCTTCACTGGTCACTTCCACTCATGCCTGGTCACCTCTTGGGCTGGCCTAAGTGTGAACTGTAGCCCAAGTCTGGCTAAAAATAGTGTCCCTGAGCAGGTCTATCTGTGAGTGAACTCACTAAGGCAGGCAATGAAGTTAACATGTTACTTTTGAATTTAAAAGCCCAATTCTAGGGGCGCCTGGGTGGCTCAGTGGGTTAAGCCGCTGCCTTCGGCTCAGGTCATGATCTCAGGGTCCTGGGATCGAGTCCCGTGTCGGGCTCTCTGCTCACCGGGGAGCCTGCTTCCTCCTCTCTCTCTCTCTGCCTGCTTGTGATCTCTCTCTGTCAAATAAATAAACAAAATCTTTAAAAAAAAAAAAAAAAAAGCCCAATTCTAGAGGTGCCTGGGTGGCTCAGTGGGTTAAAGCCTCTGCCTTCAGCTCAGGTCATGATCCCAAGGTCCTGGGATTGAGCCCTGCATCAGGGCTCTCTGCTCAGCAGGGAGCCTACTTCCTCCTCTCTCTATCTGCCTGCCTCTCTGCCTACTTGTGAGCTCTCTGTCAAATAAATTAATTAATTAAATCTTAAAAAAAAAAAAAAGAGCCCAATTCTATTTCTAAGCCAATAATGAACTATCTACTAGCACTTGTCAAGGAAATATTTTATAAGCTGCCCAACTGTTCCCACATTTAGTACTGCAAAACAATAAGTAAAAGTAAAATGTCTTTGGTGGTAAGAGAGAGCTCTGGACAGAAATATTTTCAATTCTTTGTAACTGCTTTCAAAGCAGTCAGGAAGAATCCACAGAAAGCTCTTCTAAGAACTGGTCATTGTCTACACAAAAAGTAGTTCTGGAGGGGCGCCTGGGTGGCTCAGTGAGTTAAACCTCTGACTTCTGCTCAGGTCATGACCTCAGGGTCCTGGGATTGAGCCCTGCATCGAGCCCTGCATCGGGCTCTTTGCTCAGTGGGGATCCTGCTTACCCCTTTCTCTGTGCCTGCTGCTCTGCCTACTTGTGATAACGCTCTCTCTCTGTTAAACAGATTAAAAAAAAAAAATTTTTTTAAGAAGTAGTTCTGGGAATACATATATAAACAACTGAAGAAAAATGCACTCTGCAAAAATTAAATCAAGATAAACTGTCAGAGGGTTCAAAGTGATCCATGTCATGCAATGACAGAGAAGACGCAGGTAACATACACACACACACTGCGCTCATCTAACAAAGAGGCAAACTTCCCAAGGTAAGTCATACAAACAACCAAATTTTTCTGTACCAGTGTGAAATGGCTGAAGTTTTAATCTTCTCTCTATGCTGCCAATACAATAGTCACTCGCCACATGTGGCTACTGAGCTCTTAAAATCTGGGGGGTTCGAAATGACATGTGCTGTAAATGTAAAACATGTAACAGATTGTGAAGACTTAGTGCCATTGAAAAATTTGTTTTAAAAATGTAAAATATCTCAAAAAGGTTCATCTGGCTACATGTTAAAATGGAAGCATTCTGGATATCCTGTGCTAAACAAATTCTTAAAATTAATTTCACCAGTTTCTTTTCACTTCTTTAACGTGAGTCCTAGAAAATGTAAAACCCGTGTGTGTGGCTCATCTTCTGTTTCTATAACCGAGCACAGTCCTACAGAATTAAAATAAATAAATAACAAATACTGAGCCCTTCCACTGTGTCAGGCCGTGTGTGAAATACCCTACACCCTGCTCAGAACAAGGCTGCAAAGTGGTTTTACAAGACATCTGCCTAAGTGACCGAGCTTCGTCAAACCAATTAGAGATGCAGCTGGCATTCAATGTGAGGTGTTCCTAGGAAGTCACTTAAGTAAGGGACTGTTAACACCCAACTTCCACGACGGCCTAGGAAAGCCAGGTGGCTAATACAGCGTTCCCGAAAGCAGCACGTTTGTAACCAAGGAACAGGTACAAAACGTCGTTATATCCCAGGCAAGTTCACACCATTATGAGCCCAATATCCTTGACAGCTCAGGCTTCGCGGCTGCTGGCACCCAGACCATCTGCTCCCCCCAAAAGGCCTGTGGAGTTCAAATTCCCCGCATAACCTAACCACGACCGGACCGTAAACACTCATGCTGAGGCAGGGGCGTCGGGACACTTGGCACGCTGTCTCCCCCCACCGCGACGCACTCCACCCGTCCACCGCCACCCCCCAGATAGCCGCAGCTCCGGCGTCCCCACCTCTGGGACTAGTGGAAGAAGGACCTAAAACTTCTAAGATAGAATAGGGAAGTAGTAAAGAAAGGGTGAGGAGGCGGTTGGGGGCAGGTACCTGAGATAGAAGAGGACCCCAGGTCCTTAAAGCCGGATCATCGCCGAGGCCTCTCCCGGCTCCCACGGCCGCCAGCGACCCAGAAGGTGCAACTGACCTGACGCTGCGGCGCAACCGACTATGCTCTCCCCAGACTCGCAGCTATGGCAACTTGAACTAGCCGCCTAGCCCCAGCGAGAGAACAAGACCCCGCTGCTGCCGCTTGGCCCTCTGGGAGTTGTAGTCCATCTTGTCCTCAAAAGTAAGGAGCCATCAAGAGAGTTGCCCGAAGAGAAACTTCAAATCCCAGGATGCCATATGACAGGCTTTAGGGCAACTTTCCCGGAAGAAGCCGGATTAGCTGGCACCTGAGTCCCTAGGCCGCGCCCTCTTGCCCTGTTCTTTTTTCTTAAAGGGCCGGTAGATTTTATAGGCAGGAAACACCTGATGGTGAGTTAGCTGCCTTGCCCCCGACCGTAATTTATTCAGAAAAGTCTAAAACATTTACTTTTTAAAAAATAAGAAAAATTCAAGGTAGTTGCAATAATAACTGACTCCGTTTCTTTTACTCCTTTCAGAATAGGGAAGAGTACTTTCCAGAAGTGAAATGTACAAATCCCCTTAATACCAGAGCCCAGCATCTTTTTCCGAAGGCTCACAAATTCTTAGAACTGGAAGGGAACAGAAATGATCTAGTCAAACCCTTTAGGTCTGGAAGGCGTGAGTTACCCAAGATCACATAACTCATCAATAGCAAACCAAACAGGGGTGTTTGGCCTAGGTGCCCCTCCTCTGTAGTTTTTAAGTAGTTGGGCATTCCACTGCACTGCCTGTTGATGTCATCTATGATGTCATATTTCTCAATATGTCCATTCAGTGTAGGATGTCATTTCCTCAGTCATTCTAGAAGATGAGAGAGACATATTCCACCAAGTAGAAGTTGGTTTCAGTCGGGGCGGGGACGGGGGTGGGGAGGGGTGGTGGCTATAAAAACCTCAGCAAAGAATTCAACTTTGGAAAAGCTATGAAGAAGTGAAAATCAATTGGTCATGTAGAGCCTCATTTCCTCGTGTTCTGCCAAAAAGATCATTGATCACTTCCTCCTCAACGCTAAAATCAAAATTTGCTTTATCTGTGAAATCTTTCCTGGCTACTTCAAGAAAACCTAGATCGCATTCGATGCAGTTTCCCTATTTTGTGCTGTAATTATCCATTTCCCATTATATCAAACTCAGCCCTTCAAAGGCAGGGGCCAGATCCTTTCAAATCAGTATCTCTTTTCTCAGTCTTCCTCACTTCACCTCTTCCTCTCTCTCTCCACCTCCCCCCACCACACATACACAAAATCATCAATAATTAGCATACAAATTTGATATATTCAAATAATTCAATTATTTTCTCTGGCCAGCATTGAGGGGTAAAGTTTATTTCATAACCAGTTTTAATTCTTCTAAAATTACCTATGTATTTTCATGTCTTCAAGCTGCTTGCTCATAGTTTTATTCAAGAATATATTCCACCTTATACAGAGATTAAGATAATTCAAAAGAGCCATAAAATTTTCCCATATGCATGCAGAGACATAATAACTCTGCATTTTAATTTTTCAAAACAATCATATTCATTCATGTAATTCAACAAATGTATGCCATATCTTTCTAGCAACCAGACACCTGTATTACACACTAAAGATGCAATAATCATGAAGAGATGAACAACAACTTCTTTGCGTTCATGTTGTTGAGTCAAGTGAAGAAACATTTGTTAAACAAATTTCTACAAATCTGGATGATAAAGTACTGTGTAGGTTTCCATGGAGAGACGTGAAAGAGAAACTTTTTAGGCAAGTGATATCTGATCATAATGCAAGATCTACCAAAAAAGCTAATGTCATTTTGGGCTGCATTAATAAAAAGCAACTGTCCACAACCTCTCTTCACTGGTCCAACCCTATTCAAAGAAAAGATTAAATTCTGGAGACCCCATTCTTAAAGTGATATTAACAAAATAAAGCAAAATCAGAGGACGCGACTGGGACGAATGGGTGGAGAATAAGATTTGAATTCATTATGACCAAGATATTTTAAAGTACACTATTAAATTAAAGCAGTTTTTTTTTTTTTTGGTCAAATGATGTGCTCTCAATCCCCATATATGACTTCAGAAAAAATCTAGTAAAGTCAGATCATAGAATCGTTCTCCTCCTTAACAAAACAGACAAAATAAGAAAGCCAACAAAAAACGTTTTACATAAAATGTGTGTTATAACTCCCCAAAACATTTACTGCCTTTAATCAATATGACAGACCCATATTATCCAACCCCAAAACCACACTCAAGTAGAATCACCTGATTTTAGAGTTGGAAAAACCCACAAAGATTATCACCTGCAGAACCCTTCTTTTGCAAACACTGTAAATAGAAACAGAGAGAGATTACATTGCTAGTGTTGTTATAATAAAATACCTGATTTAACAGTTGGAAAAACCCACAAAGATTATCACCTGCAGAACCCTTCTTTTGCAAACACTGTAAATAGAAACAGAGAGAGA